>NC_142185.1:12092699-12243924 GCF_026936395.1 Plectropomus leopardus | reverse complement strand
CTTTGTATGTACACATTTTTAATTACAATTCTACACAGTGTTCTTTGCGTCTGGACCCTGGTGTTTTCATCCAAAAGTAGTGGATTACTGGGGACAGCAATGTTGAAAGGGGATAACAATAATGAGTACAAATGGCCACAGTTGCTGTTATCGCCCCCAGTAGGACTTTTGATAATATAATTATTCTCATATCATTCCATATCTAAGGGCTGGGTTACAGTAAAAAAGAACTAGTTTACAAGGTGGGTTGTCTGACCTCTTTAGCCGTTCTATTTGTGTAGAACGGCCATGCTCAAACAGTGAAAATCCTCACACCGCTGCATATCAGTTGGCTGTCTATTTTGGAAGGTGTTTCTACAGTAGTGTTACATTTGTTTGTTCAAGTTTTCTAAAGCTGTTCGACTATCTCACAAGCACTTCTGTTAAAGTTGACTGGCTCTTTAAGTGCACTATGTGCATAGAGCAACAAAAATACCAAAAGAGTACCTGCATGACCTTGGTGCAATGCATATAGCCCTTTTGCCTGTGCTTTGTGCCAAATGCCTCGATTTACAAAAATGGAAGTTGACAGCTATGTCATCAGATTTCTCTGTTGTCCCCTATATAGTTTCTGTGTGATGAACTTCTTTTAATCCATTTAGAATCACACCCACCCAGTAAACCCTAAGGATGCAATTTTTTAAGCTGCCTTAATTACACAGTATGCTCCATCTTCCGTGTGGACTGTATTCATATTATGGTGTTTAGCCAAGATGCCTTGTAATCATCTCCATCAGAGTGATTTCATGTTGATTCAGTTTGATTTCTCTTCCAGTCTTTCTCACACTATCGCATTTTACCACATTTATATTTTAGTGGAAAGAATGCAAGAGAAGCCATGGTCTGACTGAATTGCGGTTATGCCGTTATCATCACAAACCGCAAAGAAATTCTGCGAATGCAATTAGCTTTGCTGCCAATGCAATAGCACGTGTAATCTTTAAGTCTTTAATTAGATCAGATTACACGTCCCTTTGAATTATTTGATTTGGCATGTTGGGACTGGCTGTTTACTCCACATGGTGAGGAGGTGTGTTTGTATGTATGACTACTGGGCATGATCTTTCCACTGTGTATTGCCACGAGTAAACACATTACATAATGCTTAGCTCACTTGATCAGATGCAGAGAAAGTGTTAGGAGAGAGGGGCTGAAAAAAATGGGAGGATGTTTTGGAGTCTGTGTGACAGATAAGAGACAATGAGCTGCTCTGCATTCTTATCTCAGCACCCAGTGATGTCACGTTGGAAACTGTGTGCATTGTAACACAATGGGAGTAAGGACTGTTAGATCTATGTCTGAGTTACATTACAGTGGAATTGAAAAGTCAAGAAGCAATAGAGACAGTAAGGAGAGATAGATTTTACACATTCATCTCCCTTTTAAGCAGTTTAACAAATTTTAGAAGATTGTCATCTTAGTCGCTTGAGTGATGTAATTGCGTAGTCACTAAAATCATCAATGTGTCAGCAGCATAGTGTATGCATTTTTCTTGCTTAAAGAAAATGCATACTTTTGACATGTCAAGGCTGAGTCAAACCATCGAAGTGTATGACTGCCTATTTTCACTGTTACATATACTGTATATTGTCAAGTGCAACTCCTGCTGTCTTGTTTATTCTCTCAGACACAATGTACATCTTCTATTGTGATGACAAATGATGACCCTCATTCCTTTTTCCAACAAAATGAAAAAGTTGTGTGATTTAACATGTGCTGCTGTGGCTTCCGGTGTGTTGCAATGATGACGAGAATGTGTGAAGGGAGGATTTATTACCCTGTCCTTGAACAATGACATTTTCATTGTAATTCAGACTTACCAAGGCTGGTAAGTCTGAATTACAGTTCTGATTAGAAAAAAGTCTTTACAAAGCCTTTTCACCAAGGATCAAAATATAGAGATATTTCTTTTTAGCCATCACTCATCTGCACATATTAGTTTTTTCAGCTGCAAATATCCTAGACTAAAGTCTTGCATTTATGCAGACATGTGGTATGTGCCTGGACAGGTTTTGTGCTTTTTCAGTAACACTGTGATTAACAACATACGTATGCTTGTATTCAAGCTGTAAACAAACAGTACGGTTTTGTCCAGCTTCAATTACTTACTGTACATCCTGCAGGGATATACTGTGTCTACCAATGACTGTCTTGTTTGTTTATCCGAAAACAGACATCTGGTGTATACAATGTATTCACGACATTACCTGACTTTTTGAGTTGATGAGCATCCTCATTTAGAGGAGCCATTGATGGGTTGAGGCTTGTCGGCCTGGTTTAATTTTTCTGTTTTAGACTCAGGAGGATCCCCCTTGAATTAGGAAATAGGTGTCTCTTTAAAATGGTATGTAAAGTCTCTCATGCAATGCTTGAGTAATTTAACCATTAACTTAATGCTTGACTTAAACCTTGGGCTCATTGCTGTGTAATACGGTCTTGATTGTTATAATATACGATTGCTGTAAAAACACCAAAAGACAGGCTTGCATAAGAGCATAAATTTTATATCAATAAAAAATGTTCATACAGTGTGAGGGGAAAAACTGATTTGACAGGTCCAAAAGTTTACAGCCAAAACCCAGTGCTGTTTTTCTTAGTATCACAGGCTAATTTAAGTTTTTTTTCCATAACTAGTGGAACAGTTTGACTGGTAAGGGTGCCAAGGGTGCACCAATTGATCGACCACTGATCATTTTTGGCAGATATTCATTCTAAATAGTTTGGAGGCCAATCAGGAGAGACGGTCAGATGACGAAAAACATGCACAATGATTTCACTACACGCTCCTGGTCACTGGTCCAATTGTTCTGATAAACCGTGGCTCACACTTAACATTCACTGTTATATTTATGGTTTACTGTTAACCTGACATCAAGCTGATCACGGACAATCAGCTGTTGATGCCCAATGTGCAGGAGCAATTGTAACAACATATGGGGTATGGGAAGCATTTTTTCAATTGTAATTTGACATCTTCAGCTGTGTGCCAAATATGTGTCTGAAGCCATTCTCCTGTCAGCAGGCACGCTAAATATTTTCCAAGAGCACAAAATAAAACTCAAGCACTTCTGGACCGCTGCTGGAAAAATCCCAGGGGAAACGCTGTGCTGCCACTGACTTTGTGATTCAGTACATTTACAACAATTCATTATTTTTTATTCTTATGTGTACTCATGGGGAAAAAGTATAATGGCAAGTCTGCTTGTCTCTTTTGCCCCTCTCCTGGTGTGACAGCAAGTGGCCAGTATGTGAACCTGTTTCAGAGCTGGAGCCATAAATCATGTCATCATATTGTAGATGAGATCAAACAGCAGTATACCCTTTAGGTAGCATCCTTTGTTGTATATGATGACAGCCTCCATGAAAGTGACACGCACACAAATGCAGAGATACAGTACATTGAAGATAACATATTCAGAGCCATAGTCGCATACACTGCCTTTTCCAATAAAGTGTGGAAGATAATTATGGCAAAGAAGGGGCAGTCAAATTCCCTGTACCATGTAGCAGTACCTATAGGAGCACAGTTAAAGACTGATAGAGACTTATCTCCCTCAGATTTTGCCATACAGTTAAAACATATCTATTCCTGTAATACTTTTGGTTGTATTAGGACATTTTTGGGCACTGCTGTTTTATGGAAATGTTGGATTTGCACGCACTTTTTTAACAATCTCATGAAGTACCCCAAAATGTTAGGTATTCAATTTAGTTGTATACTGACAGACCTTCTCATCTACTCATTCTCTCCCTAATACGTCACAGCATTGTGTTTCTTAACCATAGCAAATACCAAAGCCAACTGAAATTACAGAGTGTTTTTCATCATCAGTTATAGTGAACAGCATTGATGTTTTTTTGTGTTATACTCAAAGCAGAAGGGCCAAAAGTTGTCAGTGCATACCCAGCTTCTATTCTTCTTAACTAAACTTGTTAACTTCTTTTGTCATACTCAGGGCATGAAGTAGTGCACAAAAAGAGAATTGGTTTTGGCTTTGTACTCCGCCATCTTTTTATTTATCAGATAAAAAGGAGGCAATGTAAATAATGTGCAGAAGTTAATTGTCTAACGTAGCAACTAAATGTAATAATACACAGAATGAGCAACCCTTACTGCAACACTATAATCTCCCCCCAAATCAATGGTTTCAGGACCCAGAGATTGTGCTGTGATAATAGCTTTTATAGAAGACAAAAAACCCCAAAACAAATAGATATAGGCAATTGGGCCAAAACAGCAGAGGATCCTTTGGTTTATTTTTCAAGGACATGCTCCCAAATACAATGCTTATGCTTGTCAATGCACTAATGAAGATAACACAAAAGATTTGTCCTTGGTAAGTACAATGAAGGTGCTGTGACCGTTATCACAGTGTCACGCGGTGAGACAGTGCTGTGTAGCACATCATATCTCTTTAATTCAGCCTGCCTATCACCAAAACAACAGACCCTAGCCAAAGGGCTTTAGCGATGCCAGCTGCCTCCCTTGTTAATTTGATTCCTCACCTCATCGCCCGGGCCTGTAGCGGTCAGCCACTGAGCTGTCCAGGCGTTTTGTCTAGACAGCTGCTTGTGAAGACAAAAGGACTTTTGTTGTTGTTTTTCTGGTTTTCCTTCTCTGTCACAAGTCTGTGCCTGTTTGTTGGATCTGGCTAAATGGTCTGCAGGTGTTAGAGAAGGATCCAGTTTTCTCCTAATCACCTTTGTAAGGGTGAGGACTGATCAGAGGAAATGGAGGTGGAAAATTATACAGTTAGGGGGGGAGTGAGGGGCTCTTTGTTAGAGGAGATGGTGCAGGCTAAAAACATGTAATATTTTCTTTCAATACATTTCTTTTGAAAAGTGGTTAGAGCCTTGTACAGACATAACCTGTATATTCAAATAGCTTTAAGTCATAACTTTCTGTCTGATAGTAAATTACATTGTTTTCCTGTAGGTTTCACAGGGATAAATTAAATGCTCTGAAACTACCCAGATATGAACCTCTGTGCAGTGTGTTTCATACAACAGGCACAGTATACCACAGGTAGTTCATTTCTAACTCTCCCATAGTCTGGCAGTTGGAGCATCTTTAGCGTCCGTAATGTGACCTTTTTGAGTGAAACGGATTATGTGAGCGGGGTGTCATTTTAAAGGGATTTCATCCAATTTCTCAGGGATTTGATCGCTCAAAAGTGGCCATGTATTAGTGATCATGGGGCCTCTTGAAAACACAGTGATTTGGAGCAGCAAACCACCCACAATACAGTTGTACCACACTGTTGGCCTTCACCCACACCTCCCCACCTGCGTCGTTGGATTGGTAGGCGGAGGTTGTGGGAGAAATGAATAAATTAGACCACGTGTTGTGGAAAAGTAAACCATTTTTGTCAGGTAACAACTAAACACAAAGCTCCAAATCATGAATTTTCTCTGCCAGCTATTGCAACTTCAAATTACGTTTGATTTGAAAAATGTACGAGGTATTTAAAAAGTATTGCCCCTCAACTGCAAGCAGAGATTTTTTTCAAACTTTCAAACAAAACATTTCTGTATGGGTCTTCATGAGACTCTTGGGTTTTTTGTATGTATATAAGTGACACCATATAGGTTAGTGGATGTTGTGAAACATTGATTTCTAAAAATGCATGAGGTTGTATGGAGAGAACTTCTTGCAACATGGATGACAGCAAAGCTTGCAGGCTACTACCATGACACAAAAATGGGTGAAAGTTTAAAGTAAAAAAATCTCTAGCCTATAGATCCGCTTTTGATAATATTTTAAGCTGTACTCTACAACATAAGTGACAATAATAAATGATTATTAGGGATATCCCTATCATGTTTTTTTCCCCCAGATTCTGATCAGAGTCAGACAGTAATACTGAGTATCTGCCGATACTACTGAGTTCTGATCCAGTACTTTGTGAATACAGTTGCACAGTGCACACGTTTAAGAAGGCTTCGTGTTTATTTAAAAGTAATATATCTGCATCCCAGCTGTTTCTTGAGGTGTATTTCTGTTTATTAGCCCCATTACCTATTCATTGATTTTACAAAATAAAGTAAAAATTGACAAACCTCTCTTTAATCTTTGTGGCATTATTGCTGTCTAGAGGGAATAACTGTCCCTGTAAGAGAGTACTTGCCAGTGTTTTTTGATTGGTTTGATTGGTTATTTGGTGCAGGCTTGTTTAAGTAACCTAAATGAACTGTATCATGTTTAGTGTTTAGTATTTTTGTCACCTTCACATCTTTTGCACAATTACGCTTCATTAATAAATTAGCCATGTTGGCGCTTCGCTCTTCGGGATTTTGTTGCACTTGCACTGGCAGGGTGAGTGTGGTTGTCGTTAGCTTTGTACCGATGTGTCTCTGCTCCTACTGAGCTGAAATGAAATACGGGCTAAACAGAGCTTTGAGATGAATGATTATGTTCCCTGAATGCTTTTCTTGTATATTACAGACTATTAGCTATGTATTGTCTTTTTTACCATTTCTCTTGTCAAGGTCAAGCCTTTGTGGCTTTTGAAGGAATGATTTTTGTGACTTTATGCCAAACCCTCTTTTATGCCGGTCATACCTCAGAGCAGAGTCTAGATAGGTGAGAGCACATGGCAATTGCTGCTATTTCCCTTGACTGCTTCATCTCATGCACAAGCCGATAGGTGGCTATTTTATCTGCTCTTCTGGCCCCTGAAAGATGAAGAGGAATGATAAAAAGGGCAGATCAGGGAGAAACAAATTCCCAGAGACAGATAAGAGGATAGTGCAGGGTCAGGCTGTGAAACAAGGAGATGTAGAAAATGTAGAAATGAAGGCTAAAAGAGGAGGATATGAAGGGGTAGAAGAGAGTGAAACTGAGGTGTGGTTGATGTGAGCAGAGTGCATTGAAGAGAAGAGGAACTATGTTCAGAGTGAAAATGAATTCTGTCTAAATGGAAATTTCTGTGGGCTGCTATGTTATTGACTGATTAGATTGGAGGTGATAATTGTGTGTGTCCGTAGCCCATGAGCACAACAAGCACACACACAGGGAAAGATATTGATCCACTTGAGGAGAAAAAATTAACCTTGTGTCTTGTGCCAGTCAACTTCCTGTTTCCTGAATTAAGTGTCAGTTTGTTAATTAGTGCAGTAATCTGACTCATTCTGACTGTAACAATCAAGCAACAAACAGAAAAAAGCTTATCAATACTGTTTTTTTTATACATGTAAGGCACCTTTTCTCATTACCTATGAATGTTTGTTGTGGGAATTGAACTGTGAACAATTTGGTCAGCACAATATTGACATCACTGCGAGTGATAGATTGGCTCTTATCCATGCCTCTTATTAGCTCTTATCCTTTGTGGCTTTATCAATGCAATTTTATGTTTTGTAGATCACTTTCACTCAAAACAAATTTCTATATGTGGCTTAAAAGCTTTAAAGGTGCAGTGTGGAGGATTTATTGGCATCTAGCGGTGAGATAGCAGATTGTACTGAATACCTAGGGTGACCTTCAGGTAATGCAAAAACAAGAAAGGCCCTCTCTGAAGCCACTGTTTTGTTTGGCCCTTCTGGGTTCCTGTACAATCATAGCGACCAGTGGAGGCCCCACTCACTACATAGATATGAATGGCTCATTCTAAGCTAACAGAAAACACAGCAGTTGTTAGTTAATTACACACCATTGAATCAACATAATCATAAATATTATATTATATTCTACTGCTGCCAATAGATCCACATAGATCCTACAGACTGGTCCTTAAAAGGTCAGATATGGTTGACTTTGGGTATCGTGGGTCTCGGTTGCATGTCACATGTAAAAGATAACAACCAGGGTCATGAGATCTCCCATGCTATATGAGCAAGGCCATCTGGATCACAAAGAGCTTTTAGTGCCACTGGACTCACTGTCATTACCATCTTGATATTCATCACAATTATGATGTAAAATGTTGTCGTCAGTCATCACCATCATATTGTGATCTTCAGTGTTCTCTTTTGAATGTTGAATATTCTTACTTTACCAATATAATGGGCATGACATGCGTGATTTTCTCATTCTGGCTTCCCTCTCTCCTTCTGTTCATTTTCCCCCATTTACTTTCCCTTCATGCCTTCTCCGCAAGCCTTTTTCTATTTTTTAGTCCTCATCTCTACATCATTATATCTTTGCAATGAATAAGTGCAATATTATGTCCAGCTGTTCCTTGGTATGAGGTACTTTCATCTCATTTTTACTTTCTACTTTCTGTACTACTTCCTGTTTCCATCCATTTATATGGAAAGTTAGTTTCTGGTTCTTCTGAACATTTGTAGTTGCTGAGTTGAATTGAGTCATTCCCATGAACTGTATAAAAGAAATGGACGGAGCCACAATAATGTCACCTTTTGGTTTATGGACTACCATTTTAAAGTCATGAGTTTGGAATTCGGGTCGTTGCCATCATGGTTTTTGGAGCCATATTTGGACCAAAGGGTGGAGCTGTGGAAGGGAGACAAGTGAATCTGACTGAGAACTTGAGGATGCTCTGAGGCATACCCTGCTTGACTGTCTCATTTGGTCTAATTGGGACCATTATGTACAAAATGAACATCATGTTTTATTAAAGAAGACCTAAAACCAGCAATTGAGACCATAAACTGATTAGGGAAATATTTACTGAGGTTTAAATTAAGTGAGACTTTAACACAGGCTTGTTTGCTGTTACACTTCTTTTTGCAACCAGTGGAGTCACCTGCTGTTGGCAGCTAGCAAGAATGCAGGTACATCTGTACTTTTCAGACCCGAAGATAACATTTTGGTCATGCTTCAATACAGCAGCACTCTAATCTCTTCTGTAATATTGCCTGCAGCTTTTTAGAGACTGTAACATGCAGGCGATGTTACAAGCTCAGTGTTGCATCTGTGTGTTTGTGTGTAGCTGTGTACACATTCCAAACATGCATTTTGTGTACAGTTCAGTGTGCATGTGCGTAAGAGAAAAAGCAAGAGAGAGGTTGGAAGGAGTGTTGTAAGATCTTTTGAAAAGGATGCACGCCTCCAAGTCTAAGCTAGTGATTGGTGTAGGTGTACATGTGTTAACACAAGGGTGAATTCAAAGATGCCTGCAGGAGAGGAGAGAAAGAGGATAGAGAGATAGGTTCTTGGCAGCGTTGCAGAGTTGGGCTGATTTATCAGCCCACATTGTGACTCACCATTTGTCAACCATACAGTTTACATTTCAAAGCAGATACTAAAACACAGAGAGAAGAGGTAGAAAGAGAATGGGGGAGGGGGTAGGAAAGGAGAAATAGAGAAGAGGGCGCAAGAGAAAAGCAGAGGAAAAGACAGTTTGAATTTCAGAGGAGAATGTAGAAAGTAGGGCATCAACTTTTGTCTTGCTGTAGCGTGCTAAAAAAACAAAGCCAAAAACAGCACAGTATAATTTCAATAAAAATGATAACTCAGGGTTTTTAGTTGTGGACTCAGTGATAGTTTGTGTCTAGTGCAGAATGTGTTCAGTCTTTTGAATCTATTAGGTTGAATGAACGGTACTCTGGCTTGATGGCTGGTTGGGGCATCCTGATTGTAGTATGTCTGAATCTTTTATGTGATGATGAACTAAATCCATAAACATAAAATCTTCAAATCTTCAAATCAAGCTTTATGAGGTTGTGCAAATTCCTGATAGGCTGTCAGCCTCACAAGATTCGCTTTTGGATGTAATTTGATGAAGAACACGTTCGCATAGCATCCTCGGCAGACTGTAGATCCAAGAGCAGAGTGTAGGGATTATACAGATAGCATAATATAACCTTGTTAGACATGGTTGTTTGACGCTGCATGTGTGGGTGGACTGCAGTGTTTGGGCGACTGCCTTAAGCAATCGCTATCGTGTGAGCCAAGTAATAATGTGTCACTATTAGAAATGTGTACAGTAAATACCTGGCAAAGATTACACTCGTGTTGTAATATGGTTTGTAAAACCTTTGTGCATGTAAGACTGAAAAGGTTTTTGCTGCTACATTTGTTTAGTGAAAACTGAAAATGTGTGTTTCTAAGTGATTGCATGTACATCAATCTGTTTGTATGTGAGCAGTCATGGATGAGCTTATTTCTGTGTCAGAGAGGTCTTAATCTTGAATAGCCAAGTTACATTTTTTTATTACAAGCTGCTGTGTACACTGACACAAGTATGCACTTGTCTTCACATGTGCCTGATGCCTGTTTTCTCTCCATTCAACGTCTCACATTTGATTCCTAAAAGCTCTTGATGAGGACAATAAAGCGCTTAATGTCACCAAACAGAAATGCATTTTGGGTCATTTTCTCAGATGACAGGCCAATGATTGCAGCTCTCAGGGTGTTATAACCTAACCCCCGTCCTACTGTTAAATGATTGCCTCTAACAGCCGATCCATTTGCCTCACAGTGGCAGCATTTTTTTTAGCTTATTTAGGTATGCAACATGTGTCTCTGTCTTCCGGCGTGATTAAATTGAGGGCCACATAAAGGGGGCAGCTTAGCCAGAAAGCCTAGAGATGAGAGCTTGTGTTCTAACACCAGCCCTGGTACAGATCCGATGATGAGGTTTATTAATAAACTCTCTGGGGGTACACAAGATAACAACAAACCCAACAGTGGCTGATAAACTAAACCTAACCAAACACGCAGTCACTGTATTTCCAGCAAAGGAAAAAAAACTACGAGAAAATCTAAATTTAAACTGTTTTTATGCTCATAGACATTGTGCATGGTATGACAAAATTGTGCGCAAACAACACCAGACAGGTGTTCACACAATTCAGGCAAACAAAGGCAGTTCATATACATAATTGCACAGATGGAAAACGACATCTGATTGGACAAGCTCAGTCACTAGCTGAGCTCTTCCACCAGGCGACAAGCATTACTAACAGCATGAGCTGCGGTAAGTGCCACAGAAAGCTTTCCTCTCTTTGGCCCTGGAGCAGCACCACAGTTAGCAATCCTGACAGGTGCAAAGGCACCACAGATTCTTGGTGATACTCAGCACTGGAGCAAGACAGGAGCTTTGACACCTAAAGTGATTATCAATATGCACTGACATAGGCTTGGCTCATCAGTTAACCAATCATGGGAAAATTGAAACCCAGAGAGAACAAGCCATTCGGAAGGACTGGAGGAATACACGTGTATTCAGAGGCAATCATGGCTGTCAAAATTTTCATATTGTCACTTCAGGGTAGAAAACCATGTGAGTCCAATTTTTGAGGAGGACATGTCTCTGCAGGTTTTATTTTCATAAAAAAAAGTTAATCAGAAATGCATCAGAATAGAGCTGCATTTTTCATGCTTCTAAAACAACTTGTTGACACATTTTGCGACACTTTGGAGAAACAAGTTTAGTATTTCAAAATGAGTGAACCCTGCTACTAGTGTCCTCCTGAAGTAATAGATTTGGTGACTGAATTGCAGTCATGTTTTTTTAGAAATGACTTTGACTTTGTTGATAACTTTTCATCTGGCACCTCCACAAGTCACATTTTTCAATCCTGCATTGAAATATTTTAACATCTTCTAAATGGTTTAGCAATTAAATTTGGCACAGTCATCATTGGTTCTCAGATGAATAAAGTAGTCAATAATTTGGTCAGACTCAGTGACATTCCAATAAGCCTTGGCTTTACATACCTTGTGTTAAGTATTGAGCATTGTAATATTGCAGCCTACTGCTGAACAACAGCATGGTAACATTGTGAGCTGCAGTGATTATTTCATTAATCAGTTGACATAAACTGAAGTGGCAACTTCATCATCATCATCATCATGTAATTGTTTTAGTAATTTTCAAAGCCAAAAGGGCCAAATATTTGCTGCTTTTATGCTCCTTCAAGTAGAGGGTTTGATGCTTTTTTGTGTCATACATGATAATAAAGTGTGTGGCTATGTATTTTTGGGCTGTTGGTTAGATAAAACATTTTTGAAAATTTTAACTTCAGCTTTGGGAAATTATACACAGCATCTTCCACTATTTATAACATTTACTTGCCAAAACAATTAATTGATTAATAGAGAAAATAATGGGCAAATTATTAAAATAACCATTAGTTGCAGCCCTAGTAGTGAGCATGATGCCACACTGATGTTATTCTTTATAGCTTTATACTCATGGCTGTAGACTTGTGTTGTTATTTGCAAGGACATACATTCATATACACACAGTATGTTGCCTATCAACAGTGAATATGCCAGAAAAGAGTTATTCACATGTCCTGAGTGTCCTTGGTGAGCACAGACAAGGTATATTTGGTTATACAGTACATATATAGCATACATATATAGCTCTACATAATTTTCTTACATAACATGCGCATATAGCACATTTAGTGGACATCATTAGCACCAACAGCAAGGCTCTAAGGCAACAAGAGGTCATGGTTCAATAACAGAAATATGTATGTATGTATTGTCTTTTTCCTACCTTTTCGTGTGAGCGCTTTGTCCTGCTCTCTCTGTCAGCAGCCATTGAGCACCTGGCAGGGCTCCTACTGAGTGATAAAAACAGGATATAAGCAGCTGTGGCTGGATCACACACATCTTACAGGTCAAGCCTTAGCTTTGTGCAGAGTTGTTGGGAAACAAAGATGAAAATACAAGCACAAACACACTCTGGTAGCCTCATAATCGGCCTGAATTATCATTTGGTTACCACACATTGCTCACTCTGACATTGCCTTCTTGTTAATCATTTTCTGCAGGGGGGAGGAGTTGGTTTTGTGCTAACCACTCATCAGTGGATGCTGCTCTGATGTTAATTTCAGTCGACACTGAGGCAGCCTTACAGTTAGCGAGTGTATGCATGGCAGAAATGCTATTTATACAAAGATCATTTGCTCTTTAAAAACATGATAATGTATGATCATGTGACTTGACAGCACAAAGATATCTTGTTTGTTTTCTCCCTTTTTTTTCTTTACAAGGAACTACTCCCAGAGGAATAGAAGAGGTGTTTCTATATAATGAAATGCATCTGTGTATTTGAATATGTATATGTATATAATATTAATAATACAGTCCATTTGTCAGGGTATCAGAGGGAATTATTTTAATGATTTTTTTTCGAATAACTAAGGTTTGTAGCCTTGAACACACTGAGGCAGTCAAGAGGTCTGACTTCTGAACAGCGATTAAATGGGGGAATGTAACATACTCTATATTTAAAGGGAAACGTCTCTGATTTTCAACCAGCTTTATATCAAAATGATGTGGGTAGTATGTGTAGAGAAACTGGTAAACATCCTTCCATCTAACCAGTGCCTAGATATCACTTTTCCATATCATGTCTCTCGGGCTATTGCTTCAACTACAGGCTGTTCTTACGCATTTTCGTATCGCCCACCACCCATGTTGCCACACAGTATGAATGCAGATCTAGATCAGAGACAGTCCCCCCCCCTCTAAAACTAGGACCAAAATATGATCAGATAGTAACACTAGGCAGTAGTGATCGAAAATAAATCAAGATTATCTAACTGTACTGTCCATTTTTTTGTTAAATATTTTCAGAAACATTTTTAAGCCCTGTTCTGCTGTAGTAGCGAGAGTTTATGAGCAGGATGTGGGTGCCAAACTACATCCTGTACAGTGAAAACAGTAAAAACAAACAGGAAAAAGGAAGCAGTGCTTATCATATACAAACCAAGATTCTGTTGCCTGTTTCTCACTTTAAATGTTTTCAGAAACATGTTTTAGCTGACAGTTACTGTAATATGAGATCGTTTGTTACCAGCCGGCCGCCATTTTGTCAAACCGACAAGGTCGCATCACGTCATGTTACCCACCAGCGGGAGCATTTATTGGTCTAGTATGGCACAGTGCATTCGTGTAGTTGTAGGTTTTCTACCTCTTAAGCAAAAGCAAATACCACGATTCCTTTTCCTTGTTTTCTATGGTCCTGTAGCACTGATTTGTCGTTCTACTGCAAAGATGGCCTAGTTTTTATGAGAGCATTCTCTATTCCTATTTGCCTGACTGACACAGTTTCAGAAGTTATCAGTTCTGGCTCATGTGCACTCAAACAGACAAACAAACACATATACAATATGTCACCATGCTCAAACTACATACAAAATATACAGCATGGCTCCTTAAATCTTATGCACACGTGTCACTTTCCTGCACATTTGCATGAACATATCAGCTAATCGTAGCCTGCGTGCATTTAGGATTATTTTCATATATTTACATTTGAAGAAATGTAAGTAGCAGCAAGAGGCCCCTAAGCTCTGTTGTTGAATAATTTGAGGCATTAAAGGCATGTAATAATAATACTTTTTCCAGCACTGAGGCAGAAAAGTGATTAAGGATGTTACCTAACATTAGGTTTAAAACCTTGCTTAAGCTTTTTGTAATACCTCGGCACATCACAAAAGTTCCTGCCTTAAATTTATACAAGCTTCTGTATTTACAAGTAATAACAGACACAGTTTGTGTTGTTTATTGTTTTTGCTCTACTAAACATCCCCTCTTCTCTCTTTCTCTCACCTTTTTTTAATTTTAGGGCAAACAGAAAATAATGGTCCATGTTTACACATTTGAGCTCTCTTTTTCTCTAAGCTGTTCTCACAATCTTCCACATTATATATCCCTCTCCTATAGTTTTTCTATCAACCTTCTTTCACCCTCCGTTTTGTTTACCATGACCTTTACCATCTTTTTCTCCTTCCTAGTCCCCTTCATCCCCTTCTCCCTATGTTTTACGATCGCCCTCATTATTTCCTCCTCTCTTTCTCCTTCTGTCACTGCTGTTTCTCTTTCTCCACACAATGTTCTCTGCCTAGATGAGGAGGCATTGGGGCAGGCAAAGAGGCAGGCTGGGCTACGGGTCATAATGATGGTGTTGGCTTCTATAAAAAACCTGCAGGCAGCTGAATCAATATCTCCCGTTGTCAAATTGCACCTTACCCAGAGAGAGACACTGAGGATCTTGAGTTTCTGCTGGCTGCTGCGTCTGAGCTCTGCATGTGTGTTTCTTAAATCCGCTCAACTGTTAGTGCGTTTCTTTAGTGGGAGTGTACCCAGTACCTTTCATTAATCCGCTGTTACAACCCCAAATTCTTTTTGGGGAGAGCGGAGTAACACAAAAATAGATGAAGAATAAAAGGAGTCCACTTGTTCAGTATTTCAATCTTCTGTTGCCAGATATGGAAACCTACATGTAACTTGGGGGAGAGCCCTGGTCATGATAATAAATCAACCAGCATTGAGAAGAAATCCAATCACAATACTAAAGAAATTCCCCAAAAAGAGAAGTTCCTAAACCTGACTCCTTACTAGCACAAAAACGGGAGAGAAAGAAACATAATAAAATGGCAGCTCTCCCCAACAATGGCTCCTGGCAAGTTCTCAAATGTAGTTATTAAGATACTAAAACAGAAACTTAATGTAATTGATGCAGTAAAATGTTAGTAAATCACTTCCTTTCTGATATGAATTTGACAACAACATTCAAAAGAGCTCTGGACTAAGTCCTGAAAAAATGGTAGGGCTGGGATCATATGCTCCCCTTTGATACGATCACGATACTTGGGCCCCCCCAGTTGATATGTTTTGCTACTATAATTATTGGGATTCTAAGAGTATTTCAATAGATATTACAATTTATTGCAATTTTTCTTTACTTTCTTTTAACATTAGACCATGGGAGTTGGTCTAACTATCATTGAAACTAACTGTAGTCTATGGTTTTTGGTAACAATTTTACCTTCTAAAGGTGCTATGTTGAGTAACCTTTACTAACATATTTTCTAAAATGTAAATTTACTATAAAATGAATAAAAATATGTATTTTTGAAGTACATGTAGCTGTCCCTGCTCATCAAGCAGTGTTCCCCATACAATAATTTATTTGTGATGGCTTCCAGAATATTGACACTGACTGCCAAATATTGATTTTCTATTTGTTTTTACCGTTTAAAATGGGTAAACTCTTATTTCATTGTAGAGCTATGTGCAGCGCATTGATTTAGTGAGTCCCTCCTCACCCACCCTCTCTCTCCCTGCTTATTAAACCACAAGTTAGACTAGAATTAGACGGCTATTGTAAGCACACCCCATGGTCCCGCTGCCTCCCCGCTGCTAGGACACTTTTTGCTGGGGAAGAGAGCAGGAAGAGAGTGGCCAGATGTTGTAACTCAAATTCAGCAGGTGCAAACCCCAGCGCGGGAGAGGCACAGCAGGTTGGGTCTAACTTGTCTAATGGCAGTAACAGAAAGTTTTAGGGGGAATTTGCACTCGCTGAATTTGAGTTGCTATTCAAGCAGGTGAAGGTCTGCATCCTCATTTTGCTCGTTGCATCCGCCATTTTCTGTTTTCTGCTGTTTTGCATGAAACAGATATGACATCACGTTACTCATACATAATCACAGTAAGCTGTTACTTCTTTATACATTTGAATTATATTGATTTATGCATAAAAAAAATAATAAAAAGCCGAATAGACACAATAGACGAAAACTCAGGTGTAGGCAGGCATCAGAAGTGGCCAAAAGACCTAAAAGTTCATTTCCTTAACTTGTATATACCCTTGGATGGACTGTGATTGGCTGCAGGTTTCCAGATTCACCAGTTACACATCCATGTGGCAATTGATTTTTAAGAAGCCCTGTATCCTTGCACTGAACATATATTATATTTAACAATAGACTTTCATATGTACAAGGACATGCTGAGCTTGTGTTGGCAGCGTAATTTAGGGTCTCATATTGTCACTGTTCAGCAGTGCTAATAGTACACTCTGGTATAAAAGGCAAAAGCTTTTTTCCCCTGGGTTAGCTTTGTTGGGAATCTTTGTTTAGAGAGGGTTCACATGGAGGGCAGCAAGCCCTGTCTGATCATCTGTGCCTGATAGAGGGGCTGATTTGTTGAGGAAATCTGTGGTGTTTTATGTGGAACGGCAATATCTGAGGCTGTGGCTTGTTTCATATTCAGCAACTAGAAAATGAAATTCTTTTTTGCCAGCCCTCTCTTACTTTATAACTCAGCTGAAGTTTTCTGATTGCCTTTTGTTTAAAAAGAGACCCTTTATAGCCCCACATACTGTCAACCACAATATATTTAATCATTAGTGTTCATTAAAGAAAGACCAATACCTTTATCACAATTTATTTGTTAAAACTTCATCACCATAAAACTCAGAAAGACTTCAGGATTTCAACATCACTTCTTTGTTTTTGTTTCTAACCAGAAACTAAAGTGAAGATTAAATTAAAGTGATTTGCACTGCACTATTAGATTCTTGTTGGCATATGATGTTACTGTGGTAACTTTAACAACAATACAAATATCAGGTGTAAAAACATTTTTCTGCTCAAAATGAGCTGTGTGTTGGATTTATGTATTTGTGTGTTTATTTAAGTACAATAGATAGAAAGATCAGGACAGTTTTCATTTTGCTTTTCCTCCTATCAGATTCTGGCTAGGTCTGTGGTTGGACTTGTTTAAGACAAATATTAGAACCAGGAATTAGTCAAAGCAATGCAGTGTCCTCACAAGTATAGCAAAACTGATTTGTGTGTGTGTCTGTGTGTGCGCGCACACGCGTGCGTGCGTGTGAATGTCAGATACATTATAAATCTACGCAGCAATTCCGTTGGCTCATTTGCTGCTTCACAGTGATTGATCTGGACTGACATGTATCCAAAGTCAAACTGCGCTGAAACTGTAAATTTGTCTGAAGGCTTTGCATTTTATCACCTGTTGTGTTTGAGTTGCTCAGCAGGTGTGGATGTCTGCATCTGACCATTAATATTACATTAGCACGCTGAGTCCTTTTTGGCTGTTCTGTCCTTTACTGGGCATCTTCACAGTTGTGCAAATATTCAGTTAATTAGAAGCCATAACACTAATTATTTTTCCACTAAGAAGTCAATTGATTCATGCTTTTGAAGAATCGTAGAGGTTAGTCTGCTCTCTTTTTGAATGCTGGGTCTTATGTTCGCTCTTGTGATCTCTGAAAGAATAAACACTACTATTGTATTGTGTCACGGTAAAACCCTAGTTTTTTAGGATTTAGGGGCATATTTGGGCCAAAGTGGCATGTAATATTCATAACTATCTTTTTGTTCTGTTACCTTAGTATGAGCAATTAATATGTATAAGTGAGTAGGTCTTTGTCCATGGAGTCTGTCATGCTGTTCTACAGAAGCTCAGAAAGGACAAACCAAACACTGGCACTAGACCAAGCATTTGCATTTTCATGTTTTCGCTTCGGCCATTACTGCTACTATACACTCAGCACATGAAAGTTTCAGTTTCATTTCTGCAACCTCATATGGAAATCTGATAAACAGAAGCAGCTTGAAAGTGTAACTTGTCTTAGTTACCAAAGCTGCATGTGCCACAGTCCAAGAAGCTGTTCTTCCATGTGATGTCTGTACAGAAAACTATAAAACTTACAGTCCAAAATCCAGACTTGCTTACATATATTCATACAACCCAACCAATGACTGAATAAAAAGATGGGGAAAAAAATGTCTCCACTTCCTTCCACTGTACAAAAAATGAAGACAAAATGGAGCCAGAGTCTGCACAGTACTGATCTTAGCTGTATCAGGTTCCTGCCGTCGGACCATTTGCAAGCAGCGCCATCGATTGCAAGCACACTGGTTTGCACACACAGCTGTCAATCATGACATCAAACCTCCTTTTTATTGCATCAAATAACTAATTAAACCAAACTGATCAGAAAAATGAAGATTTGAAAAAACATCACCCTGATAAGAATTACCTAAAATGAGAGAAACCATCTTTAGGAAAAATATTCCCAGAGATGGTTTGTATTTCACGTGTATTTTGATGTTTGGCCCACATCTTATTGGTTAACATAGAGGAGCAGAGTAAACTACGGATGCTGCCGCCAGTCATCAGGTGGTGATTGAGATGTTTTGGCTTCCTTTATGCTGAGCTGTTAAATTGTCCATCTTAACATACAGTCTATGATCCCAACCAGTTATGGCCTGTTGAAATAGAATTATACTAAGAACAGATTTATGTAAACAAAAATCAAAAAATTGCATTTTTAAAAAAAATAACAAAACATGTTGCTTTTTTTCTTTTTTTTTTACCATCAACCATATCAGCGAGCATAGCTGTCTACCATAGTGTTTCTTTTCTTACACTCATTTGAAGTGCTTATTTTCTCTCTCTCTTTCTCTCTTGCTAGCTCGCTCGCTTTCGCTCTCTGTCTCTCTCGCTCTCAGTCTGGTACATTCGCAGTCATTTTCTTTGACCTGTAAGAGTCTCTATATTGCAGACATGTTGCAAGCTTCTTGAGCACCAATTTTATTGCCTCAAAGCAGGTTATCTGCAGGTTAATTACTCGCTGAGCTGCTCGTTAAGATGCAGCCAAGAGTGTACAAATGGTGTGCAGCCTGTTTGTGTATATGTGAGTGTGTAATATATACAATAGTCATTCTTGGCAGTGTTGTTTAGCAGTGGCCCATGCAATACCAGATCACTAGCATCTGATGAATATGATTTTTTGATGATTTTTTTTTTTCATTTTATCATTTCAATGCTAGATACATTCAAAAATGTCATCAATCCAGGCTGCATCCAGAATGTAATTCTTGTCAGAGTACAATAATAATACTGTAATTGAAAGGAACTGAAACTGAAGTGATTTTGCGAAATATTTTTTGGTAAAGATAGAGCCATGGCTGTGTTGGGTTTCTCCTCAGATAAGTAGCCTCCCTTTCCGCTCCTCTCACTCCTCCTTTTTGAAACGCTGGGGGTCAGGGTCAGCTACAAAACTGTAGCAGTGGACATGAAAAGACTTCTCTGTTGTTCTCAAGGACACTTAACATTGAATGTGTGTGGACCTTGTTCCTCCTTATTGATAAGAATGATAATAATATCATCCTGTCTTTCTTTTTCAGAGTAGAAAAATATTTTTTTACAAAACGCCCAGTGTCAACTTGAATACACACCATCACAAATCTGCCTCCACAGGCAGAGGTTGTATTTGAAAGACCTGTCATTTTATGTATCCTGAGAAATATGTTGCCAGACTTTAATTTGCAATGCAGTGATTTACATAATAATAGCATAAACAGAAGAAATCATAGTTTGTTTAAGATGTTTATATGCTTAATCCAAAACTATTACAGTAATCATTCTGTTTTGTCACATCATACTGCTATTAAATGTGGATTGTAAGAATTAAGAATATACACCACTTTTGCCAGCCAAGTTAAAAAAGAGGTCATAACAGGATTATTGTCCCCCAGTAATGTGGTGTTTTTAGATGAGACAGGGAGAGAGAGAGAGAGAGAGAATTAGTAGGAACGAAAAGATTTAATTGTCTCCGTGTTTTTGTATTTTGTACATTTGTAAAGCTGTTTTGCACATGAATACTAATTGGCTTTGTGACGTGGTTCACCAAGAGTTTAATATTGGGAAAAATACTTAATATTAATGATTATTGGCATAGAAATGCAAAGGTATATAAAAGGGATTCACAGAAAGCAAAAAAATGCCTTAAAAGGACAGTTCAAAGGTAATAGTAAGGATAGTTAAAATAAGATGTAGAAAAATGAAACGTAGGAAAAATACTTAACCATTGAACTGCAAATATTACACATAGTAAGGGATTGTAAATCATTGGTACAGTTACAGTGAAATAATGAATAGGCCCAAGAAAATAAAAGCGCTGTATAGAAGGTTTATCTTCCAAAGGCACAGGAGACCGAGTGAGATTTTAATAATAACATTAAATTCACCTTAATTCACTTTTTTTTTGCCTCTGTGCTAGCAACAACCATGGCCAGAGACTTTATTATTTTGGGTTGTCTATAAATATGCCTGTCTGTATGAACGTCTGCACATCAGTCTGTCCCATTCTTTTGAACGTGATATCTCCTGAACACTGTGAGGGAATTTCCTCAAAATTTGGCAAAAATGTCCACCTTGATTCAAGAATCAACTATTAGATTTTGGTGGTCAAAGGTCACTGTGATTTTCCAAAGTTATTTCTGTCTGTAACTTAAGAATCCATACGCTAATTATGACAAAACTTGCACAGAGGTCTAAAAGGATGAAATGATAAAAGGATGACATTTTTAGTAGTGAAGAAAGGATGTAATGTGCAACAGTCATTCTTAATAATCACCAATCAACAGGCTTTGCCAGTGACAATCAGCTGAATCTCTCTTCAATACAAATTTTGGCCCTTGTGTCCTTGGATTGGATGAGGGGGTAGGCAGAGAGCAGATGTGCTTCAGCATTTTAATCACAATGACGTGAAACAGTCAAACAGCCAATTACATGCACATAAATTAAAATATGAGAGCCTGAGCAAGACAGATGCCGTCTCTCACTGCTCTTATCACATCAGAGGAGAGCAGTGAGGAGGGGCTTCTGTGTGTGCTAAAAGACATTTTCACAGGATGATCTTTACACTAGGCTTTTTGGTGTGATAGACTTATTTCTTTCCCATCGAATCATATGTGAACTGACTATATGAGCAGTGTGGATTGTTAAATATGTAGACAGTCATAATTTGTTTAAAAGAATCCTTTTTTGAAAATAATTTAAATGACCCAGCAGCAAAAACAAACAAATTTCAGCTGTCAGCCATCCTCTTCCTGTTTGACTGAGTAATATCTTAAATGTAGGGAAAAGGCTTTTCTCAGCAGCGAGTACTGTGTGACACCATAGCGGTCAAAACAGAAGTAAAAAATGCTCCCATGCCACAGCAAACACTCTTTCCCATTAGTCAAAAAGAAACGTTGGGGCGTTACCCATAGGAGACTGTGCGTCTACACTAATATTAACTGACTGACAGTGGCTAACATTTTCTTGACACCTTGTATTTTCTTCGGACGAGCTACTGTTTCTCACAAACAATCATGGCCTGACACAGCCACCTCTTCAGATGACCCTGGGCTTATAGATACGTCAGTAATCATAATGTTTCCTTAGCTTAGAAGTTGTGCATGGGGCAGATACTAAGAGTTAGAAGGGCGGTGTCTTTTTCCCCGCACAACACCAAAAACACAAGTTTGATTTGTTTGTGCTTTTATAGGTTATGTTACGCTGTTTAGGTCCGGCACATCCAGTATGTGGAAGTCAGTCATCGGGAATGACTATTGGAAAGCATCATAGGGACTGAAGGGACTGTTGGCCATGATATTCAGCATTTTACTATTACTAGAGTCATTTTTTGTTTGTTTGTTTGTTTTTTAATCCAATAGCCAATTACAACAAATTAATTAAAAGTGTAAAAACTTGAGTTCAGCTCAGTGCCTGTCCAAAGCATGCTCATACTGGTTACACATCACAAAAAATACTTCTATAAACACAGATGGGCAAAGATGGAGGCAGACTGGAGCTGCTAAAATACGCCCAGTGTTTAAGATATTTTTTGTGGCATTTAATTAAACATATGTCTCGGTTCATTTTTTTTCCCTAGATGTTTTTTGGGGCGTTTTTGCCTTTAATTAATAGGACAGCACGTGTGAAAGGGGGAGAAAGAGAGGATGACATGCAGCAAAGGGCCAAGGCCAAAATCGAACCTGCAACCGATTTTAATTTTTACTGAAAATAGCAGTTTTCTGTCTCCTTTGTTACCAATAATCCAAATTTGAATTGACTGAAAAACAAGCAACAACATATCTGTCAATTACTTACTGCTATCCTGCAATACAATGACGGGGCATTCACTTGTCAGTTGGTGAGAATGATGACTTTGTTTGCCATAGACTTGTAAGCTTTGGGTTTTTGATATTAAGTACCAAATGAAGCCAGCAAGGATACTTGAGGCCATTTTGCATTGTTCTTAATATAGTCAGGTTAGCTGAAAACACCCGTCTGTCAGTTAGAAATGAGGAGTTTGACTTGCACAATAAGATAACATTAATGTAGGTGGCTACAGATGATACAATCTGCCATTGAGGGTTGCTATTTCCGCTGGGTAAAAAAAGTTAGTGCTACTGTTGTGTAGTTCATTAATAGCCTAACATTGGCTTTTTACTTCTTGTGATTGCATTTAGCCTTCAAAAATCCAAAAAGTGGTGTTCATTTGTGAAGAACATCATCCTAAACAAAACCTGAAAGATTCATGAACATTTTTTTGCCACAGAGTTTATTTTCTGCGATAATCCGAAGTCCAATGAAAAAATCCCTTAGGCTTTTTGACGAGTCAACCAGGGCCACGCTAACTTCCGTAACTGCCAACAGAAAAAAACGTCATTCCTGGGGTACTCTATGGAGCGTGTGGGTAAACAGTAGAACAACATAAAAAAAACGGATTTTTCACATACCAGTCATCTACACACAGTGTTAGCAGATATTTCCATGTATTTTCTTTTGTGTAGGTTAGGTTTGTAAGCAGGTTATTAGTAAGTCATGTCGACAGCATCACCGGCATGTACAAGGTCAAAGCCATTTCTTTGAGTTTTATGAGTCTGTGGTGACTCTGTCAGCCAACTCTGCTGGTATGAAAACATCATAGAGTACAAATGCACAAAGCTGTATACAGTATGTACCAACACAAACAGCCAGCAGGCCACCCACACAAAGAAACACATCAACACAAACTCACACACACCTTGTTTTGTATCAACTCTGCTGTGAGATGTTTATACTCAAATATAAATTGCCCAGCTGTGTCCCCACTGCTCCAGTAGCATTATTAAACAGACACAAAGCAGTTATTATACACCCCCTTTACACATGTGCGTACACACACACACACACACACACACATAAACACGAAGAGAAGAGGAACTGTAATGGAGGCAGGACACGAGTAATTGTGATTCATACAGGATGAAGGAGAGATTGTGAGTGTTGTGAGTGTGGATGGGGAGATGGAGAGAGGAAGAGTGGACAGCAGGTCAGTTGGATTTAGAAGGTCTCATGGAGGGAATCAATTGAAGAGAAAACCACAGTGGTGTGATTTTGAGGAGTTGCACAGCTTTAATTGAGATGCAGTTTAAAATGTCAGCACTTTAAACGACAGCCAAACTAAGAATATGAAAACCACTGCTTTTAGAAAAACATGATATTATCTGTAATGCCCTCCAGGGGGTTCTGTAGCCTTTTAAAGCCACTGGCTTCCATATTGAAACCATGAAAATACAAATCTGGGCCAAGGTTAGGCTACTTGGATGCTGATAGATGAAGATGTTTGTCAATCAAGCAAAGACATGTCTATAAAAGGATAAGATAAGACTGAGAGTGGATTCACACATTACAGTACCTGAGTTGAAAAAGAGAAAAAAAAATCTCTCCACAATAGCATCCTGAACATCAAAATGCTATATATCCATGCTCACTGTGCAGGCTAAAAGAGCCTAAATTTAGTGTGTCTCCAGCGTAAAGCAGCATCAAGTCTCAGTAGGAGGTATCTTTTTTTCTAATTTCCAAATTCATAAACTCTTTTCTTACTGTCCAGTTCTGAAAAAAAAATCAACCGCGCAGACATTTTGTTTGTGTTTCCATCGTTAATGATGACTTCATGTATTCAAATCCTGATGCCTCCTTTTTATAGCACTTAACTGGGACACGCTGGTGACAGTTGACACTTATAAAGTAGACAGACATGCAGAGTTTAGACAGAAGTCAGGGAGCAACTGTGACTCAGATAAATAGAGGCAGACATCAGAGTTCAGGAAAAGTTAATCCACTGAATCCAGGCTTATGCTGTAGACAAACTTTTCAGGGATTTATCAAACACAGCAATTAAACTGAATAATACCATTATCACATTTTCAGAATTAATTCCCAAACTTGAAGAACAGCACGGTTAAGATTGTCTCTACCACAGTGCTCTGGCAATCACGACATTATGTAATCATTAAGCTTACCTCAAGCTTGAATGTGATTGCCAGTGTGTGAGCCCCACCCCACTCATCCACAGACAGCAAACTTAACACACATGTACTGTATGTAGTGGGAAGATGCTGGCTTTTACTTGATTATTTATTGCAGGTTTACAATGAAGAAAAAGCAGTAATCACAGTCAAACAAAATAATGTAAGCCAGCTGCTACAATCACAATCACTAAAACATTCAATTATCATTGCGGCTATACTTAACCAACACATCTTTTATTCCTGTACACTGCTGTTTTCTCTTTCAGCCGACAGAAGACAATGTTGGCATAGTATGTTTCTACAAACCCAGGATATGTTACATTTCTAAATGTCATACCTATCATATCAATGTTTCTAAAATGACATAGTTCTGATTACATGTATATGAACTGAACTCATCACTGGGAGGTGGAGAGGATGATGGACAGGATGACACCTAGGCGAGACGGCTGCAAAGCTGTAGACCACTGTTGGAGACCAATGATTACCAAAATCTTGGCGTTATTTTGCCATGATCTTTTCCAAATCATAACCAAGCAGTTTTGTGCCTAACCACAAATTAACTTCATACAAGTAGTTATTGAAATGTAAAGTAATTTAAAGCTTTAACATATCCGCTACATGTAAACCTACAAATGTTACATATCCATGGTTTGCAGAAATGTTCAATACCAACATTAATTCTGGGGATTGGGCTACTGATCACCGATGACAACATGACTTTAACAAAGACAAAATAACAGTGAACTTGACAAATGATGATGACATACTGAGGTTTAAGAGGCTGTGTTTGTCTTCTGTGATAGAAAGTTGACATATGATGTTCAGTTTATGGAGAATATGGAAGCTGTTGATGGTAGGTTGTATGACAAATCAAATTTTTTTTAAACGTTAAAAAAAATATGGAATATAATGCATTTTGGTTACTTCTTGATCCAGATGAAGACCACATCATTTTACCTTTCACAGAAAACACACCCATACATCCTACAGACTAGCACCACTGAATAGAGCTTTTTATGTTTATCATTTTTCTAACCTTTACATGTAAGAGGCTGCAAGAGTTTTCTAAAATCATATACACTTAAAAAAACAGGCACAATAGTCACCCATGCACATGTTTGTGCAAATACGTAAAGTTACACTTTTAATACCAAACACTGTGCACATAGATGTTTATCACATGCTCCATGTGTTATTACACTAATCAAGGTGTTAAAGACTGAACACACTTTGCTAGCTTTCATATCACACCACATATGCAGAAGTTGTTTTGACATAAAAAAAAGATTTATGTATGTGTTTTGACCTTACTCCTCACTTACATTAGTATTAATTGGTAGGAACATATGGACTGAGCTAATTTTAGTGGTGATGTTTTTAAGAACTTGTCACACTGTTACAGATACTGTAAAAGTCAAGAATTCTAGTGTCCCTCCTTCGTCAAATCCTCTATCCACATTGTTTTTTAAAATAGGATGTGTAAGTGGTGTGAAGTTGACAGGACAGGATGAAAATACCAGGTGACTGCAGAGAAGTCTGTCACAGTCTGTGATTCAGCTGTCAGGGATTGAGAGGAAACAAGACACTGCAGATTACACATCACTGGCTGCATGGTTCAGCCACAACGACAGAGCATTGTTGGTCATGTGTCTTTGGTGGTCTGTTGTCTTAGATTCAGGATTAATACTGAAACAACAGCGCCTGAACCTTAGCGTCTGTCTGTACTTGCTGTTTCTTTCCAGCTACTGTCTCTTTAATGTGTCCATTTATGTCATCAGCATGTTGCTGACTAATTTAATCTGATTCAGTTGGTACCACCACAGTAATTAAATATTACATAAAGGAGGTGTTGAAGGGTTGTTTATCATTCACTTAGTCATTGTTATCAACGTCATCAAATATTTTTAGCTTTTATATGCTTCAGAGGGATTTGAACAGAGCTGCGTGCTGGAATATGTTTTCCATTTTGTATAGTAAAATGTTATGACTACGTTATAAGTTTATTATTTTTTAAAAAGAAAAAAAGAAAGGACTCGTACTCAAATCTGCAAAATAAATGGTACTTTTGTTGGACAGTACCATTTATTTCTGATTAAGACACAATGCACTTTGACTCTGGTCAAACCCAATTTAACTGAACTGCCTTTCCACTAATGGCAAAAAAGGTATGGTCCAAGGAAATGGTGGTCCAACTATACTGAAATCTTAATACTCTCAAATTCTCTTTTCAGATATTAACTCAGCTATTTTTCTTAGTTATTTATTGGTGTGGGTCTTCTTAATTATCTCATGTATCCTATCACAGGTATTGAACCTGCCAAGCTCTGGCCCCCTTAGTTCCTGAAACAACAGCTGTTATGATTTTTTTTCCTTTTTATTTATTTTATTAGATTTTCGTTTTTTGTATATAAGTAACCTAAAGTGATTATTGGGCAGATTTACCTTCAAAATTCTTAATTTTTTAAACACTTGGTCCCTGGTTTCAGGCAGAGGTACACAAAAGCAGGCTTCTTAATTCTAAGCAGCTAAATTGACAGCTGATGCTGGTAGATATTATCAGCTGAAGCTAGCAAAATAGCCTAAACTCCTAATAGGGTTTGTCCAAAATTATGAAATTACTACAAAGTGTTATTTATGACTGGAAGGACAAGCATACTAACATTACCTCAGCGGGATGTTGGAGTCAAACAAGTTCAAATGCTTTAGAGGACAGAGGGAGTCTGTGAACGGGTGCACAAAAATACTGAGATACTGAAGCAGAGAATGAGAACTCTTTGCAGTTGAATGAAAAGTGTAAGTTACAGTCAAGTTTGTTCCCTGCTGTGCCTTCAGATGTGGCATGATGTGTACTGATTTGAAGTGCAATACCATGCTTTTTTTCTAATGTACATGAGACATGTAGATGCAAGCCTTCTAATGTTGATTTTCAGTTGAAAGAAGCTGATTGTCCTTTCCTCATTAATCCATGTTGTCTTAAATGTTTATATAAGTAATTAAGGCACAGGCAATTTTAGTCTGCCAAACAGCAATGTAATTATAAGTATCTTCTCCCTGTCCTCTTCACCATGGTCTTTGCTCATTGTTGTTGAAAAACAAAAACATTTGCCATTGTTTCTGTCATTAGACTGACTCCATGTGTCATCTTCCCTTTTGGGATAAATAGGCACTTGTGATTGGAGCCGTTCGTGTTCTGCTTGTTGGTCATCCACAGCAGGGTATGTTATCCATAATTGCAGTAATTTCAGCCCTTTTTGCAATTCAACTATGCAGATGTTATTATCTTAAATGTACAGTGTTTATGATTTAGAAAGTGTATATAATGTTTATAACTATGTTTTATAATTTAACAATCACCTAAAAATCTGAAACTTTATATTTTTGTTACCACAAGATGAGCCATTTATATCTATACAAAGCGGATCCTCTCCCACGGAGACCACCATGTTGTTCTACAGTAGCCCAGAACGGCCAAAACAAACACTGGCTCTAATTGGGGGCATTCACGTTTTTGTGTGCCAGCCACCATGGTTCCTCAACACGCTTGAAACACCGGGGAAGGTTTAGTTCTTCAAACTCGGTTCTAGATGCCATTAAATCATTACACACTGGGCCTTAAAAAAGTAAAGCAAACAACAACAAAGCAAAGCAACAAAGTGTGCCTTATTTTGTTGATCACTCCTACGGGTTTAAAGTGCTGTTGAGTGTGAACCAATTTGAGTTTTGTGATTAACATGTAAGCATTTTTCAAAGCCGCACTTAATGTGAACAGGATTTAGGTTAAGTGCATCTTGAACCCACTTTACCACTGTTTTTTAGTTTAATTATAGCTGATCATTGTAAGTGTAACACTAAAAAAAGGAAACGCACACACAAACAATGATATGTGAATATATGCTACAATACACAGAGCAGCACATCGGGTCAACTGTCTCAACAACAAGTTGTTTGTTGGATAAATGTTAATGTATGCTGTAACTGATTTCTTTGTTAATCAAGCTATGAAGCAGAAAATAACCTCAGATTTAGAAGTGATGATTCTTGCTGTGTGTCCTCTATGAGGATTCGGAACCGAGGAGGACAAAAAAAGGATAAAGAAAGCAGATTTAGTTGATTTGCAATGCGGAACATTACTTCACATCACCGAGTTACTGAACATTTCTTTTGAGAGTATGCGTTCCCATGCTGTCTTTTTTATAAACTCACCAGTAACTACAACACATTCTTAAAGGGGGACTCAACCCTATTTCCCATGTTTTGATATCTAATTAACAGATGGGAATGCTGCAATGTATTCTTTGGGGCAATAGCGCACCATCAGTACATGTCCACTAAAAGTGTTTGTTTTTGCAACTGACAGGCTCGGATTGTTATTGTAAGTGTCTGAGAACATTATGGAAGGTACAAGGTAGATTTGTTGTCATTTTTACTGAGAAATCATACCATTTTCTCAAACTTTCGCTTTATCAAATCTGTTTGTTACCGTCTTCTGGCAACAGCTCAACTTGCACAAAATAAACAGACAGGATCAAGTGAAAGGTAATGAAAATCTTTAGATTTTTCTCTATTGAAACAATCTGAGGCTGTCAGCGGCAAAAACAAACACTCGGGTGTAGTACATTGACAGTGTGCCCTTGCCTAGAAGACTACAGTGCAACCCGTTTCCAGGCTTCCAGCTTCAGCACTCTCGCTAAATACTATACCAATTTGAAATTTTTTTGTTCCCATTGGACACTTGTTGACGCAAAACATGACAAAATGGAGTCCACCTTAAAAATAAAGCGTTTCCTTTGGAAAAAAGTTCATGGATGTCATAACCGCATTACATATAAGATGTTTTGTGGAAATAAGGCTCTAGTTTGACTGGATCAGCGGGCAACTGGAGCAACATGTCAACATGTCTTTTAGTTTACATTTATTACACTTTTTGGTTCTGTTATTGGTTTTCAATGCAGAAATCACCATAGGCAGGTCCAAAAATTTCTCATTTCGGCATTGTTTCCCATCAGCTGGCAGTACTACAGTGTTTTTCTCCTGTATGGATGTAGGCGACTTCACCTTCACATCAGCATTGTGCTGTTGACAGCATCTTATGTGTTTTGATGTGGTCCTGAGTGTGATGTGAATTTGAATGGGTTGTGTACAAAGACTTGACTGTCAGGAAGAGAATGATCCAGACTTACAGAGAGATGATTTGAGTCTGTTGCCAACCATTCCCTTTCAAGTGAGCCCTTGAATCACACACACACACACACACACACACACACACACACACACACACATATGCACAATCACCAGTGGATCTTTAGTGACTGGACTCAGAGACTCCTTGCATTTTGATTGAACCTTCCATAAGCAACCAGTGTGTTTTCCTCTCCTGAAAACATGATCAGAAGTCTGTCAAGAACAAGGCAATACAGCTTACAATACAGTATATATTTAATGACTATGAACAAGTACACTATATACTTTACACGTTAGACTTGTCACATGGAAGAATTTGCAAATTCTCCAACAGTACAACAAAACGAGCTTGTTAGCAAATTTTTAACTGCTGCTACAAGTATGAGAAGCTTGCCGTGAAATTTAATTTTTTAAATATTTTCCATTTCACAGAGATGATCGACACAATAGGAGAGAATAGAAAATCAGGGCAAGTGACATTTTATATTAGGATAAAATTTCTGACTGCTAAATTAACTCTGTTTTACATACAAACATAATAATAATAATAATAATAATAATTGGTCATACAGATTAAACTCTGAGTCTTGATTCCTTTACTCTAATGACATAAAAAAAAATCAGGGCTCAAAAAACAAATTTCCTTCATCCCTTGAACACACAGAGAATTTGGCTGAAAGCTACAGCTGGTCATTTTTATAAAAAAAAAAACCAAAAAACATTTTGTTATTTTTGTTGAAACTGTACATGTACATGACACACACAGTGTGTAATAAATAATCATGCCCTTCCTCCTCTTCCTGCTGCATCTAATGGCATTTTTTAGAATCAAACCACAACGTTATGAGTGAAAACTAGTGCAGCCTAGGCAGAAAATTACGCAAGTATAGATAGACTTGTGTATTATATGCTACCCACTGGGACAGTCTAACTCACAGAGTCAATACTGACACTCATAAGTCACCTCCGGCTTGATTTTATTCAAGTCTTTTGTACTGGAGCTCACCCACTGTGTGGTATTCAAAGGAGAAATACATATAGACTGCTTGACTAAGTGGACAGGCTTGCTTGTAATCAGTGTGTTGCCACAGGTCAAAAAAATGATTTTTCTCTCAGTATGGTGGCTCAACGTGAGTGCATGAGCACAATAGGCCTCTCGTCTCCAAGTAAGCTTGAATATTTGGTGTTTGATTTTTCCTTTTATTTTTTTTTCACCCCTCACTGATGTAGTTCAGTCGATTAGGATGAAAGTAAGAAGTAGAGACAGACAACGAGGCAAGGCAGCAGTCAGTTGGAAATTCCTGTTGACATGGGGTTTTTTTCAGCAGTGGTTCGCTCTGTTGCTTCTTAATACTAACACATATTACATACATATTTTTAAACTTTTCAATGACTTTGGTCTTAGCCTGCATTCATTTGATATATCGTTTTACTGAAAACTGTGTTTTCAAAGAAACATCCCTGGCTCAAATATCAGTAATAGTACAGTGTATCACTATAGCGTTTTTGCATTCATACACTAACACATGATATGAATATCTTTAACAGAAATCTGCAGAACATTTTTGTGTGTCCTGGTGTCTCTTTCTCCATTGCCCATTATCTTTGGCTTCTTTGTCGAAGCCAAACTTGTGCAGGACTTTTTTCAATAACATACATGTGGTGACAAGGTGTCTGAGATTACAGGTTTTAGACAATGGGCTCTGCATCATGGTACCTCATCACAGAATAAATTTGTAAAATAAAAACTGACATTATTACAACCTTTTGTTAATTTATTTTGTGATTTCAGTGTAAATATGTTTTATTGAAGCGCTATTATTAGGTATATTGTTGCTTTCTAAAAGACTTGTGCGACACAGTTTTAATATGAGTTATATACTTGTTTATTGTTAAATGCAGAACACATGAGGGCAATGAGACACCGGAATTTTTTCCGCTAAGACACTTTGGTTGCATCTGGTTGCTAAAATACAGAATATCTACTGTGGTGAAAATGTTGGCGCGAATGCTTGCCATTGCTTTGAGTGAAGCAGAGGCTGAAGAACACAGGGAGAGAGGACAGAACTGCCAAACAGGCAGCGCTGACACAGAATAGACGCTCGGCACCTGGTCATGCTGCATTCGGTGTTTATAGCATGCAAGCATCAAGACGCAGTGCCCGTCAGAAAAATGTTGTTTTCACCTTATGTAATATTTAGGTGAACCATGCTCATGCTTTTCTTTGGGTGCAGTCCTTGTGAGGTGGCCCATTGAATTGTTTGCTGTAATTCGTCCATTCTGTGAGCACCAACCTCTTTCTGTGCTGAAGCACAAGAGATTCCTTCAATTTAGACATAAATGTTAATCTGAACTTCACATATATGTCACAATACATGCAAATATATTGCCAGTTTTCCTGAAGAATGTATTACAAAGTATGCACTATTTTCAGATGTATTTTATTTTGTAGAAAATGATATATAAAAGTTTTAAAGATAAAAATAACTTATATTATGCAGTGTTTTATAAGTATAGAAACAGTAGCCATATACAGTATTAGATCTCCATGTATAAGTGTTGCATGCAGCGCATGTAGTATGTTTCCTTGTCGTATAATACATAGAAAACCCAGAATGGATCGAGAACAGGTTTTCAGTGTAAAAAAAAGTGCAGCCTCAAAAAACACTTGTTGCATACTCTTTATGTGGGCATTTGTATTTATTTATTCATTTTTCTTTTTACAAAAGTTAAAATTTATTTTGGAACAAGACTAAAACTGAACTTCTGCCCGGGGTCATGAGCTGTCTTGAGTCTTTCCTCCTCAGTGCACCTGAGATCTGTGGACTGGTTCAACAATTCACAATATCAGAGCCCATGGCTGCTGCTGCTGTAGATATGATAAGTCAGTCTCGCAAGACTGTCTGGATGTTTCCGCCCTGTTGGTTTGAGAGTACATTGTGAAACTGAAATGAGATGTGCTCACTCTGCATACTATCAATCTGTTGGATTTCTGATTGAGTTCTCAAGCATGTCTACAATATGTAAAACATTGGTGAACACAGCCAGCGTTGGCTGTGTTAAATCCAGGCTCTATATGTGTTTATCATTTAGTAATGATGCTTTTTTAGTTAATGAGTAGTGCATAAATTTAACTTGCAGTCTTTACAGATTTGAAACAACCACCTTTTTTATTTCTCAGTCATGTGTAGCTATGCTGTTCAAACTAATAGATTCATCTCAAAACACAATTTATATGTGAAAATATCTTGCTTCCAGACATCTGTGTCCACACTGAAAATCCAAAACAACAAGAAACTAACTAAATCTCTTTTTCTTCCTCCTCTTCCGCCCTGTGACTCTGCAGCAGGTTAAATCTTCGTTCTGTAGCCTCCTACTCTTCACGATTACTCATGTTGTGTTTCATTAAAACTGAACATGCATTTTGTTCTCACTGAGAATTTTTTTTCTGCAGTGTCAGACAATTGAACTGAAATATTTGATTGTGGCTCATAAATGTTACACAATCACCTTGCCCTGAGCTGTTTGAAAGGTGTGGGTAGCCATTGATGCCAAGTAAGGTAGACAGAAATCCCTGGAGGGACAAGAGGAGGGCAAAGTAGCCGCATCATAACTTTTGAACTGGAACACTGCTACATTTCATGGACTCACGCAATCATAAGACACAACATAAAAACTGTCTAGTACTAGAAATTATGAGAAATTAAAGTAACAGTTCTATGAGTGGAAAACATTAAAATCCTATTCCCCTGATGCTGAAGACAAAAAAAAGAATAGTTGTATTTTTATTGTAACTTCTTGAGTAACAGGATTTTTATTTTACAACTGAATTGCATTTTTACAGTTGCTAATTTGAGGATAAAATTTCTATACTTATAATAATAACTTGATAATAACATTTTACTTTCTAACTCTATAGGTGCAATATGCTTTACCACAATAACAAAGTAGGCAATTTTATAGTGATATCAATTTAGGCAAGGCAAGGCAAGTTTATTTGTATAGCACGTTTCAGCAACAAGGCAATTCAAGGTGCTTCACACAGAACATTGAAATACAACAACAGGGGGAAAGGAAACACATTTAAAACATTAGAAAAGAAGCATGTAAAAGGTGATTAAAAAAAAGCAAGTGGGAAAACAACAGATAATTTACCTCATTTTACTGACTACTAGCTTCATAACTAAATGTCTAAATGGGATGTCTTAGATTTACACATAAATAGATGCAAGGAGTTGCAAGACAGATGGCAGGGTCACTCTGATCATTGCAGGACTGGTCAAAGTGGTTCTGTGCTTTAACTTGAGCAATGTTGGCATGTAGTGATTAAATAACTGCTCCTGTACCAAATCCAACTGACTGCTTTCATGTTGTGTCATATCCCCCTCCTGCTGATTTCCACCTGCTTTGAAGGATGTGCCTGGGAATTTTACTTCCTCTAGTAACCATACCTGTTTTCCAACTGCCACATTCAGTAAAAACTATATTCTTGGCCACTGGTGTAGTGTTAGGACGTGCTGGTTATTGAGAGATTCCTTACTGAGGAAGTTCAAAACGGCAAGAAAAAAAAACACTGCAGGATGTAAGCAACAAAAAAATATTACAACAAACAATATTAAAATTGCCATTGATCAGCTTTTGCGTAATAAGATTAGTGTTCACGGACCACCAAAAACCTTGCAATTTAGAGAGGGGACACAGAAAGATACTAAGGGACACATATGCAACTTTGCTATGTTTTTTGTGCTGCATTACACTGAGAAGTATCTCTAGGTGGACAAAGTACGCTTCTACAAACATCTACAAAGCATAGCACTGTAAATCAATTGAAACTAAAACAGTAATTTGAAAGAAAGCTATTTCTGACAATTGGATGACATTTAATTGTACATTTCTGGACGCCTTTTTGTGATAGCACAGAGCAGAGCCTTTGCACTGGTGAAGTACACAACCAGGTGCACACAGGTTTTGATCCCTACCTCTGCTTGCATGGATGTTTTGCTATGAGCTTGACTTTTCGGAGGTGGGAGAAGGGGCACAGTAGGGGTTGTGTCTGCAATCATAAAGCATCACAATGCACCTTTTTCAAATTCAATCATCCTTTATAACTGGATTTGACATTCCACCACCTGTCAGCTTACACCAGACCAGTGGCACAAGCATTTGGTTCCATTTCAGCATCTGTGCACCCACAGTATTTGCAGGTATATCCTCATAGAACTTCCCAAATAATATAAGAACTTTTTTTTTTGTTGAGAAGTTAATAAAGGATGAGGGCAAATATTCAAACGCAAGAAATATATTTGGTGAAAGAAAAAAAATTCCCTTTGCATATCGGAAGGTTTATCAGATTATGTAATATTAGTGTATCCATCACAATGCATTGTCCTTAAAGTATTAAAAGTGTTGACTGCATGTTGTCCTACACACTTACAGTACATCACAACCACTTCTGTACACTTCCTTGACTTTGTGATGTCATCAGACTGGGACGACCCGGGGTAGACTGCTACTGTCAGCATGAGAGCGGATCAGCTGTTCTTCAACTGCAGTTCCTCATCAATGAGGTAAGCCAGACTTTGTTACAGTGCTTAAAGCTGTGATTTTTCAAAGCTCTTGTCTGCTCTTGTCACACTTGGAAAGCCTGAAGTCACTTTCATAGCCACATCTTGCAACCTGTCCACTCCTTGGATCCAAATGTCGTCTCACTGTACACCCCAGTGCCATCTTCATGAGATGCCATGCTTGGGAGTTTTAATTTAGCTTTTTATTGGAAGGAAGAACTATACCAGCGAATGCAATAGTATAACCCTTTTCTCTTGTTTTATATTTTGTGGTTGACAGTGAAGTTTAATTTATTGACTTGGAGCACAATATATGTGGGATAAATTCATTTTATTGGGACATTTTAATAGAATTTGAAAAATATCACCAGAGGCTTATCTGCTAATTTCTGACACCTGAAATTAATTTGACCACCTGGCAGAAATGTACAATATCTCCTGATGCGGTAGATGCAGTTTACATAAAGTTCTTTGCTCATGCAGATTTGCACATTAATTGTTAATTAATTAATTGTTACAACTGTTTCTATTTGAATTTTTAAATTAGAAAATTCTTAAATTAGACAAACATAGAATCCCATGTTATAGCTTTTATGGTTAGTAAATATAAAAATGTGAGCGATGTTTGATATTCAGTTCAACACATTGGCCAGATCCAAGATCCAAATCCAGTTGAGCATCTGTGGGACGTGCTGGAATCCCAGCTCACAACCCACAGGACTCATAGAATCTGCTGCTAACGCCCTGGTGCCAGACACCACGGCACACACCCAAGTGTTCTGCTTTTATACCTTGACTAGGCTTTGGTGTTTTTCATATTTTATATTTCATATTTTTTAAATTTTTCATAATCTCATACCTTCCTGAAAATTCACTGGGGTATATGTTATATTATGGTATAAGTGTGCCGATGAGTGTGTTAAGAATAGTAATATTCTCACACCCATTTTCCTTATTGTCCAGAGAAATACAACGGTACACCTTTTAAATTCAATTTTCTCTTGGTCATGGAAGCATGACGGGGCCTAATTGCTTCATTAACTCATCATAAAACACAGTTCATTCAAGCTCAACAAACAAAATAAAATTCACCTAAACCATCTGGGTTACTCTTGCTAGTAATCAAGTTAATAAGTTCACTGTTCCAATTATCACCAGCTCTACTTTGGTCGAAATAAATCCTTAATTCACCAAGGTAGAAAAACATGCCGTTATTCCCCACAATGGCCACCAGCGGTTTACAGTCCTTTAACTTATCCCTCTATCACCAGGTGTCGCGGTGTCTTTCAGCTTAGCTGCCTGTTCTGTCAGTAGAGACTAGAGACCGAGCTCCGGTGGTGCATGCTGTGCACTACATACAGTTAGTTCAATAGTATAATGCATTTATGATGGTGCTAAAAAAAAAGATTCCTTTGTAATTTTTATATACCCTGGTATACCGCAATGCAGTGATACTGCCAAAATCTACTGAGAATGGCAGGAGCCTAAACACATAACCTGTTTAGATTAAAGCATCATGACCACATGTTCTATTTTCCTCTGTGCTTTTAAAACCATTTTTCCTTACTACTTTCTATTTTCTTTCCACTGACAGACCAGTATTGAGTGGGTTGACACATGGCAGTACTCTGCGTCAGGTAGCTGATTTTAGGACTTAAACAGCAGCTCTCTCAGTGTTCTGTGGTTTGATGCCATAGTTTTCTGTTTACCAACAAAGTACTGCAAAGTCGAGTCACATGGGTCTGGAACACAAAGCTGTCTCTCACTCTGTGTTCCTCTTTCTTGTTTCTCCATGATTCTGCTGTAATCTACGCACTCTTCCTGCCTCTCTCAGCTTTTTCTTTGCCCACTCTATTTCTTTTCAGGCCCACTGGCTCCTTCGGCCCACTTCTCCGTCACTCATTGGCCAAGTTGTGTTGTGTCTTTTGCAAATGGAGGTGGATGGTTCTCAAGAGGGGTGTGTGTGTGTGTGTGTGTGTGTGTGTGTGTGTGTGTGTGTGTGTGTGTGTGTGTGTGTGTGTGTGTGTGTGTTTCTAAGTTTAAGTTTGTGTGTGAGCACTCAAATGTTTGTGTAAGAGTATATCTGAAGAGTGTGTATCTGGTTTTGAGCATGCATGCTACAGCAGTATGTGTTTTAAAGTGTGTCATATTTAATTGGCAGGTTTGTAAAGCATGTGTGTTAGAGTGTGTGTGTGCATGTGTGTGGGTGTGTGTGCACGCGCACAACACTGACACTGTTTTGTTTCTGCATGTTTTCTTGTATTTACAGATTAATTTTTGCATTTTCATATTTCTTTTTTAACATTAATGCTTGGGTGTCTGCATACGGTGTGTGTTTGTGTGCTACATGTGCACATACACACTCTCCACTGGTCTCTCTTATTTTTAAGATCAGCAAATCACAGTGACTTTTGCAGGTCTTCCCATCATTTGACAGTGTGACTAATAGAGGTTCCGTATGTCAGTGCCGTCTCTTGGATTCAGTGTGTGGCTGTCGGCCGGCTGACTAATGGTTGACTTGCATATTCAGATTGGCCCCTTAACATTCACTGAGGTGTAATGACTTATTCCTATTAGACATATGAACCCACACAAGAGACCACCACTTCCTTCAGGTACCTGCAAATGATGAGCTTGTGCATATATTACCGATATGTACTGTATATTTCCTCTCTCACACAAAAATCGCACATTTCAAGACCTCTAGTTGTCAATGGTGTTATGATGCAGTCATAATGTTGCACCACGTCATGCTTGTTAGCCTCTTCCTCTTGCTTTTTTATGAGATTTATTTTTTCTCTGTCACTGTGTCGGTGGAGGGTATGAATAGGCTAATTAATGTGTTTGTTTGCCTATTCTGAATTCATTATTTTGTGTGATGAATAATACATCTTAAGAGGCTGAGGGGGCTGCTGAGGGTTGGTGTCAGACGAGGTTGGATGTTGGGGTGTGGAGGGGGGAAACTGCATAGGGAAGGAAAAGGTGCGAATGATTGCTGTGCCACGCTGAGGGCTGAATTGAAGGAGAGGTCTGCAGTCTGTAGAGATGTTTGTTTTCCAAGCACTTGCCACCTCCTGCATTAATATGATACGTAGCAACAGAAACTAGTGTTGGGGATTTATATATAAGAAACGTTCAGTCTTCCCTTCCTCTGAACTGGTAGGGCTCAATATTGTGATATGAGACTAGTTATCGTCCTAGATTCTGGATATCATAATGTCGTAAGCGTTGTCTTTTCCTGGGTTTAAAGGCTGCATTTTAGCAAAGTAATACAATTTTCTGCGCTTACGAGACCACCTGTTCTGTTATTTGCCTTTACCAACTTCATTATATCCACATTACTGATGATTATTTATAAAAAATGTTGTTGTGTTAATAGGGCAGGTCGATGTGGAGAAAACCAGAAAACACAATATTTTTCAACAAATACCAAGATAATATTGTAGGGTTAACTAATGATGCTTTCACAAAACATTTACACAAGTACATTTTTCATTAATAATCATTGGTAATGTGGACTTAAATGAGGGAGTGTGTAAAGCCAAATAATAACACAGCAACAATCTGGTAAGGTCAGAACATAATTTCACAGAAATGCAGCCTTCAAAACCAGGAAATGAGAATACTTACAATAAAACCAGTGTTTCCCATAGAATAAGAATCTGTGAGTGACGGTGGCAGATGCGACTAGGCTGATAATCAATCTGCCGATCAGATCACATCAATGGGTCAGGAGAAAAGCTTGCAGAGGCTAGAGAAAACAAAGTTTTAAACCCAGCACAATTAAGTTTCATGTTCATCATGCCTAACTTTCTGCCACTCCATATGTGCCTAAAGTATGGGCAATCTATATTTAACTAAATGGGCTCAATTGAGCTCATAATGAAAAGTCAAGCTCAAAAAATATAAAATCAGTACAGATCTTTTGATTTTGGGGGGCCGCCAGAAATAAATGAACATGTGGAAAACCGTGATGAAGATATCCAAAATCTAAGATGATATCTGGTCTCATTTCATAGTATATATAATATCAATATATTGCCCAGCGCCATCTGTAAATATTTTGTGAAAGTGACAATATTCAACCCTTCAGTATCATTGTAAAAACAATAATACAGTATTTGGTCAAAAACAGTGTGATGTTTTATTTTTTTTATTATTGCTTAGCCCTTATGTTGATTGATGGTTCAAAACAATGGTGGAGAAATAAAGTGCAACTTAAAATTAATCATTAAATATTCTTAATAAAGCCCCTCATTCCTCTATAATTCTTTAAACAAATGCCATGCAATTTTTTTCACCTCTGTAGCAGAATGATTCATTTGTTTTAAGAAAACACAAGACCCATTCTTATAAGCTTTACAGTTTATTATTCAGCATTAAATCTTCTTTCCACTTTGTACAGAAAAGTAGGGAGAGGACAAAGAGGAGTAGCTGGAGAAGGACAGACGGAACAGATGTTAACATATCCAGGCAGCCAGACACACACCTCATTAACCTTTGACATGATCCTAAATGACCTGAGATTGGAGAGCTAAATTAGCTCACTGCAGCTGATGAACCAACAGAAAGCGTAATTATCTTAACTGCAGCTTTTTCATATGAAATAAAAATGTTCTAATGTTTTTTAAGGGCTATTGAGTATTAAATCTACAGAATACAACATGTTTAAAGCTACTAAATGCTTTTTTTGGCTTTGGAAAATGTTGATCATTTTAGTTTCATGCAACACCTCCGAGATTATTCTTAAAATATTGAACTGACTTCGTATCGGACCACACACAATCGATTAATTAATGGATAATACTGTGGATCCTCTCATGCACAGTGTTTGATGAGTGCTATAGACAGTGATTCCCACTGACCAGTTATATACAGAAGCAGACAAATGTGAAAATCAGTACTTTGTGGGGTTAAGAACATCCTCTTTCTCCTATTCTTCCTATGAAATATGACTCTTTTTTGTATCAATTATAGTGAAATGTAAGAGTTCATTTTGTTAGGCAATTTTCTCTTAGCTCTGCCGATTGTCATTTTACTTATACTGTGTACTGTACATGTGCCTAGTTGCTTCATTTGTGTCTCCATCAAGACATCAAGATAATTATACTACAATGGAGTTGTGGACCAGACTTACCCTGTCTACCTTTGCTGTCCTCTTTTCTCCCCGTCTGCTATGATGTCTTCATTAACTGCTGCTCTATCTCCTCTAACTTGTTCAGGTGACAGAAACAAACTCCATCAGGAGAGGAAAGAATTTCAAACTTATCCTTTGATAACTGTGGATTGAAATTAAATATAAACAGTTAAATTTACCTTAATTTACGGTTGTTGTTATAGGATCTGTGAAAATTGAAGCAGAATTTTCAATGAGGACATAAAAAGTCTACCAACATATGACTGTAAGGGTGCAATTATATTAAAATAGTAAAACTAAAGTATTTAATAAATCTTTGTAAGGGGTAGAATAGCTGAAAAATCAAATCAAATCTCGTTTTAGACTTCATTCCTAATTTTCTTTTAAAGTGCTTGGCTTCATCAGCACATCACCCATCAGTCAAACTTGACATGGCTAAGGAGAAGCATATCCTTTTATTATGTATGAGGAGTGGAGCGTCAAACAAAATCGAAGGCTGAGGGCGGAAAATGCTCAAATAATTCTGTTGCTTATGAAGTCTTCCTTCTTTGTTGAATTAATTTCAGGAAGATCAGTTATTTGCCTCATAAATAAAGCTTCATAGCTCACTTTGCAAATAGGCTTTTGTGAATTAACTGTCATGATTTTAAGTGAGATGTAAGAGTCACACGGGGCAGCGAAGGGACGGCTATTCTTTTATATTTAGGACTTTGATGGGGGTGGTGTAAAGGAAGGTATTAGTCACAGATGAAGGGTTTGTACTATAGACTGCATAAATAATAGACGCAGCTGCGGTGACATCAGCCATTAGTTTGTGGACTGCTGTTTTGAAGCTTTGAGTCTGGCATTTTGGCTGTTGCTTTTTTATTTTTTTGTGGAGGCAGAAGTGTCCATATTTGGATGATGATGGTTGGAGCTGTGGAGGTGTGGCTCTGACTCACAGACTGCAGTGATGCCTCGCTGACAGCCTGTCTCTCAAGCAGCCCTGTCCTTAAATATGCAAAACTTAATGACTTGATAAAATGTAAACGGGTAAGTTATATACATTGTCCTATATATTGCTGTACAGTATGAGTGATGCAGTAGGTAGGGTAGCACACTCACCAATATGAAAATCTTCGGGAAGAATGTTTTCATCCACCCCTGCACTGTGCATTCCTAATCCCACAATTAAGTTTGTAATCTAAAGCTAATTCTCCCTGGGCTCCAGTCTTTACAGTGACGCCCTGGTAGCAAAGCTGCACTGGGAATTTCATTGTAATTACAATCCTCAGAAGCACTGTAGGAAACCAGCTGACATCATTTGAAAAAAAATTTCCTCTCACAGTTTTCATCCAATTTCATATGATGTCTGTGATTTTGCACTTAGCTGTCACAGTCAGACTACACTAAATGACTGATTTCAACATGCCGTATCTACAAGTGAAAAAGTTGCCAATAATTGTCTTGAACTGTCTATGTAATAGTGTCTGGAATACTGTAGTAGTTTATTATAAATACATGCTTTATAAGACACAGGTTGTTCTTTGTTGTTTGTTTGCCAGAAAGAAAAGTAATTATTATTATTTATTATTCCAAGAGGCTGATAAAAGCAAATGCACCTCTTCATTTATCTCAGCAAACCACAATTCAGTGCACTCACAAGATGTTTAGAAACTCTTCAATTTTCCTCAACTTTTTTCTTTTTTGTGTTTCTCTGCTGTTGATTTTTGCATCTGCACTTAAATAGTAAATTTAAGTAAAGTAGATTTCTGAAATAAAGCTGGAGCAAGAGAAGGCAAAGCCTTTTTAGCTGTTTCTTGTGTACTTGTGAGACACTGTGCTTACTTTATGTTATGGTGGCCAAATGTACTGTTATGTACACAAGTAGATTATTAAGATCTTCAGCTCATCTGTGTGTCTTGGGTGTGTATGCTGTGTTCACACTGCAGATGACACAGCAACAGGCTATAAGTAATTTTTCAATGGAAGTTGGTGACATGAAACTACAAACTGGTGCTGAAAACCTATTGGTGTTGATGGGGGTAACGTGCAACAGATAAAAGTTAAGCTGACCTAAACTTTTTTTCAGCTGTACAATGACGGGATGATTCATCAACCAATCACGTTTTTGTTTCCCTCTGCTCTCTGCTAGCTTTGTGTGTATTGAGGTGCACAAGGGGATGCAATGGGGCCTTGAAATGTGATGACATTGCACAGATTTGACAAAAAGCATACATACTTTTATAACTAAATTCCATCTTTGGCATTTAATAGGAGTGCATTGTTGTAAGTAGACACAGACAAGGCCATGACAACTTCATTTCTGAGCTGTGTCTCAGTGATAATGTTACAGGTCATGCTGTTGAGTTATCTCTCGTGTCAACACAGCATTACAGCTAGAATTTACTATGTTTTTGCATGTTATGCCCACAGTGTATCAACCAAGAATACAGAACTTAAGTTATTTCAAAAAAAGCAAGATGAGTCCTTTCTGTCGCTGTAATGAGTTAGTGATATTTCTTTCTTTTTTAAACCTTTAGGGGGCGCTAGTTACAGCCTGCGCAGATGACACACTTCACTTGTGGAATCTCCGTCAGAGACGACCGGCTGTCCTCCATTCACTCAAATTCAACAGAGAGAGGTAAGCATACATTTCACACATATATACACACACAAATCAGCACACAGGTACACTTGCACACACACCTTGCTCCAGTGAAACATAGATGTGACTGTCCTATATATGATTTTACACAGGCAATCAGGGGTGAGCTTTGCAAAATGCCTCCAGCTAGCCCTATGCACAGTTAGTGCCAAAATACTGTATTCTCCATCCAGTCTTTTTTAGCATATTGAATCAACAACAGCTCTTGTCAGGGAAGCAAAACAGTTATTCCTTATTTCACAGATGTATGGGTAACTAAGCTTTTTCAAAGAGACCCTTACTCAAACTGCAGCCCAGACCACCCAGCATATACCGAGCGCTGGGCCATCTCTCAGCTACAGCATCGACACTGGTCAGAGCTCTCACACCATTCAGACACATTTAATCAGTTCAATCTGCAAGACAGTGAAGCAGAGTGTTGACGGGACAAGGCCAGCTCCTCTGTCCTGCCTCTGTCTCTGATCCTTTTTCACCCTGTCTGACAAACCTCAAAGAAGGATCCGCTGGCTTGCAGCCCTCTCTTCTGTCTCAGCTGGCGACCCCCTCTGCATTGTGAGCCAGCCCAGCTAACGCCACAACAGGCTGTGAGAGTTGACTTCCCACGGGTTATTCGGCAGCTGAATCCATTACCTTTGACGTGTTGCCACCTAAATCCTTAAGACACATAATCCAGTTTTCACATGGTAAAAACGAACTGGCATCAGCAGAGAGAGCTGGTGAAATATTTTAACAAGACATTGTAGTAGCAGCCCAGTCAACCTGGGCATGGAGGTGGATGACATGAATCTTAATTTCATCATTAAAGATCAGATGAACAATATCTGCAAAGCTGTTTGTTATGCTAGGAGCCATGTCATGGTTCACTTTATTGTTGGGGTTTTGCAGATATGGATGTCTACCAGCAGTGAGCTACAGTAATCCTGTCTTGGAGCCCCCCATAGCTGTTCCATACCTGTCACCACTCAGGGTTGGGTTCATCACTTGGGGGTCAGAGGAAAGGTTTTTGCTGCTATGTGACTATTACCTGACAGCTAAGGCCCACCTGTGTCACCATTTCATCCAATGGTGCATATGTTCCCTTTGGGCGGGGAAGAAAATAACCAAATAACCATTGCAGAATTCTGGCTGACTGGCTTTATATAGTTTTTTTGTCAGCCCGGGGGGCCAATTGTGGCCCTTAAAGTAATTTTTAAATTGCCCTCAGCCTAAATTTTCAAAATATACTATATGTTGCCTGCCACACAATATTGGATAATTAAGCAATATCACCTTGTATTTTTTTCCCTTCACCTCACAATGGCAGGACTATCATACAGTTTGTAGACATACATCAAGTAGGAACTATGCAGGCAGAATTGATGTTTTTTCATAAATATACTGTCAAAAAAACGAACAGAGCGGTTACCCAACAACAGACATTTCCTGTTAAGTTGTAGACATGGCCACAGCAAAGAGGCATGAAGTCATCAGTGAGGGACACCGCTTCCAGGTGCAGTGGAAAGATTAATGCTTTTTCAAGAAACACAAACCATTGCATTTGTCTTATTTGTATGTTTTTTTATCTTTATTTATTATAACCCGTTTTATGTGTGAAGCAGCTGGCCCTGGTATTTTTCACAAGGGATGCACAAAAATATTGGCGCTTTAAAAAAAATAAAAATATTAGAATCTGCCTTCATGCTTATTTCTGCCAAAATCGCAAACTTCGTCTTTTTTTCTGCAAAGTGAACAGGTACAAAACATCAACCATAAGTTGAAGTATTTTAATTCTTTTGCACAATGAATGAATATGACAGACATCGAAAACATTGTAATTCATGTCTCCATCTGCTGGTGGACCATCATGATGAGAGTATGCATAGTATGATGTTAATTCCTCTACAGAAAGGACTTGATGAGCAATGATTTAAAATGTGGTTGTATTGATATTGGTAACAGTTATGAGTTGTTTTTATATCAGCATATCGTATATCGCCATAAAAATTCAATATCATACATCCCTCTTTTTGACATAATCTACTCTGGCCCACACTGAAAAAAGTTTGGACTCTCTTAATTCCTTAAATGCACATCAAGAAGAGAGCAGGCTTCTGGAGAAGCTTAGAGAAAGGAAACACAAGTGTATCTGCTGAACATATGTTCCATGACATATATATCCTGCACCCCCACATGACTGTTAATTCACACAGTGTATTCTTACAGCACCTCATGGAGTGCTCTATAAGTATCTACAGATAATATAAGGGAACATGGTGAGATGATACATAATGCTGTCTCCTTATGTATGATATGATACAGATTTTCTTATCTATCTATCCTTGAATGATAGCGTAAGGCTTTGAAATTAGTCCTGAATAAGGGGTTCAATGGACCACAAGGGAAGACAAGAAAAAGGAATCAAGTGACGGAAGCGAGGAGATGTTAGCATGATGAAATGCACCCGGAGTCTCTCTTTCTGGATCTCTTTCTCATACTTCCTCATCCTCTGGATGTTGAGATGGTGCCACACCCTCAACCAGCTGACTCTTTCAGCTGTCTCACTCTCCGCTTTTGTAGAATAGCAGTCTGTAGGATATGGTGGTAAACAAACAAGGGCTTTTACCGAGCAGAGACTGCTCAATCTATACTCTCCACCATTAAACTTTAATGGCAAACAATGGCCTCTAGATGCTGATGCTTGGTTTTGGAAATGTCTTTCCTCACTTTCTTCTGTTGGAAAACCTTTGGGGCTTTTGGTTGTACACAAGTGCAGTATTCTCAATGTCCTGCCTGCCGGGGGTGGCCTCTGCAGTTGCTTAACTATCCAGGGCACACATGCACAGTCCACTTATGCTGTCCACAGGGCAAAAGAGCAAACTATTGGTGTTTATTTAAGGGAGCACAGCTGTGTCATGGCAGAGGCTGCAAGAGTTCAAGTTTGCAAAGGTTGTATAAACAGATAGAAACCATTTGCATTACTGGCCATGTCTAGGTGGAGCTCTGCTTCTTTGCCTAAACATCACGTGCTCAACTTAGGTGGACCTTCATACAGACTGAAAGTATATTTAAAAAGAGGTATTCACAGCAAAACACAGAAGTTAAGACAATATGAAAATGAGTGATTCCATTAACTTTACATGAATGAATCCAAATTATTGTCATATTCCTTATTCAATACAGAGTAAAAAATGTTTAAGTGCTTCATATTTAAGTTGGAAGTTATATAACAGATAAGTGTTTGAAACATTTTTTTTTCTGTTTCTGTTAATATTTTCTGTCTTTTGACAAGAAAAAAATCTATCCACTCCAACTAAATGTCAAATTCTACCTTGTAATGTCTGTCTCTTGAGCAAGGACATTTTATAAAAATGACTGCATTCATTCTAAAGATGATGTGCATTTATGAAGCACATAAAGCATAAAGTATTTTACATCTCCCACAGAGTTATCTTTCTTTTTCGTGTTCATGAAAATGCAGGGTCACAGTGTTAATTCAAGTTTTTCTTATGATGACCTCATGTAATAGCATACTCAGCGTGATTGATATTACAAGTCAAGGGCTTCAGCTGAGTTACAGCGTGTGATTTCTGTCCACTGAAACTTTCAATCACAAGAGAGCAAAAAGTTTTCTGCCCCAAACAGAAGCATCTCTATGTGGCATTAAACACAAAATTTGATCAGGGGCACTTTCATAATGCAACAGAACCTTACAGGATAATGGGATGGAGGAGATTGTTAATCCCACGTACTGTCTTTGGGTGATTAGGGTAAGGACTTGGTGTCTCAATATTTCATGTAATTAGCAGCATGTGTGAGAACTATAGACATTTTTCAGGAATTTTTGTAAAACCTCAGTCAAATTTGAATGACTTTTAAACTCAGAAATCATGTAGTTAAAAACCCCAAATGCCCTTTCAGACAGCAGCAAGCAGCAACTTCTGTCTGTATTGATTCCAATGTAAACATGATGCCAGCCATGCTGGCAAGGAGAGAGAGAGCAGCTGCCACTGTCTCACACGCACACACGATCACACACACACACACACACACACACACACACACACACACACAAATACAATTGTTGTATTATTTATGTTTTTATTATGTCTCTGCACCAGCGATAGCCTTAGCTGGAGGCATTATGTTTTTGACTTGGCCATCTGTCCCATTCTTGTGAATGCGATATCTCAAAATCGCCTTTAGGGAATTTCTTCACATTTTGTGCAAACTTCCTCTTTGAGTCAATGATGAACTGATTTGATCCTGTTATCAAAGGTTAAAGGTCACTGTAACCTTGCATTCATTTCATTCTGACAAATGTGATACCTTAAGAAAGCCTTAAAGGAATTTCCTTAAATTCGGCACGACTGAAAAAACAACCTGATTAGAATTTTGAGGCGAAGGTCAAAATTCAAGGTCACTGTAACCTCCCAAAACATGTTTTTGGCCATAATTCAAGAATTCATACACTAATTATTATCGCACAAATGTCTAATAGTATAAAATGATAAAGTGATGACATTTTATATCCAAAAGGTCGACTTCACTGTGACATCATTACACAACGTAATTACTGAGGAACAGAAGGGGAGACTTTTGGTGAAATACTGAATTTATTATGCTTATCTTGACACTGTGCTGATTGTATAGATCTTCAGTGCTGCCAGGGGGGAGATGTGTGTGAAGCATCCATGTTTAACAGACAAGGATGTAAATTGTAACTGCAACTGGTGCATGTGATAGAGGATTTTTGATGAAGCAAAAATTAGGTCAGTGCCAGCATAAGAGGCCTCGAGGTCAGATACTTATCCACACAGCTGCCCTTCTTTATCTTGGTCTCAGTAGATTTAGTGTCTCTTCTTGGGAATGTGCAGGGTGAGCACACTTTGTTTGATTAAAGACCAATAGAATCTTCTCTCATTAATGGATGTATGCAAGATAACCTTACTTGGGAACATGTAGTGTCTTCCTAAAGAGGACTGTTGTGTTAAAGTATCAGCCCCTGACAAGATCACCTTTCAAATCTCTGGACGGCATACACTGTGCCACACTCTGTATGTTCAACTGTGATTCTCCTTGATCGAGTCTTTATCAAATACTGTGTATAATTCATCAAAGTCTCCTGAGTTCTTCCTCAGTCATGGAATCACCAGCTCACACCGTTTTTCCCTCATCACAGTGAGGCATAAAAGCATGAGAGTTTAACTGTAGTTATTGTTAACTTTGATTGTGATAGCCTTGATTTGTATTGCTTTTTTAAATCAAAGTGACAAATTCTTCGCCAGAAAAACTTGAAATTAGCAGAGATTTTAAGAAAGTCTTTAAGGGTTACTACTTAAGGTTTCAAGTAATCATTTCCTCAATTTTAAGCTACCACCACCCTTGTGGTCACAGGATGATATGAGAAGAGTAGAGATAGAATGTGGATACCTGCAGTGTGTGGCATATGGTACAGGTTGTTAGTTGAACTCTGTGTAACTGCAGCTGCCCTGCTGCCGCCCTTTTGAAATACAGACTGGTGATGTTGGCGGGCAGCAGATGACGCAGGTACAGCTCGCTGTCTGAAAACATCTTAAGTCACTGGTTTTAAAAATCAGAACTGTAGCAAGTGTAATCATTTACACAATTTAAAAACACACACATAAACATTTACAGTCTGTCACTTTGCTTTTTTTGTTTTTGCTTCATTAACTGATATTATTTACATGGTGTAATTTGTAATATTCTTGTTGTGTCATTTTTCCTGATCATATATCATACAACTTTTGCAACAGCAACAGCCTCAAAACATTAATCCTTTGTGAACTCACCAAACACTAGTCCCTGTAAAACTGTCCACTTGAGATTGTATATTTTAGATTCATAGCCTAGCAGCTGTACCTATCACTGTGTGAGTCACATGCCCACACAAGCACACAGGGGTGAAGGTTAGGAATGATATTTGTACCAAAAGTGTTGAAAACCTGTTTCAGTAGCTTTCTACCTGTCTTGTGCTGCGATGAGGTAGGAAGCAGAACCGCTGGCTCTCAGTGGCAGAGCAGTGAATCATGCTCCAAGATAAAAGGAGAAAAAGGCCATCATGAGTCATCCGTCAGGGGCCAGGCAGTGACTTGCCATTTAGCTCTGTGTCTCTAGACTGAGCATCTGACAATTAGCACCCTAACACTCCCCCACAATCCCCTAAGAATAATGTATGAATCACTGGAAATGGTGTAGAGAACTGCTTTGTGCTAACTGTCAGTATCTCGTGCTTGCCACCCTTCCTCGACTTCCTTGTGACATGCTGTTGTCAAAAAGAATTTGAAGACTTTCAGTCCAAACAAAATCCATACACATTACAATGCACAAAACATTGGAAATTTAGTGTCCTTTTTTTTAACAGTACAAAATGGCTTTTGAGCTAAATGTTGTGATTTGGAGTTATCCAGACTGTTCTTTGCTGATATTTGCAGTCTCTGTAGAATTCCTTCAGCAGTTGTGTCACATCTCCTGCAGAGCAGATGGCGAGGCCAGTTCCCAAGATAATGTCACCAATTCAATTAATCTCTCCATCTTTTTACTTCATTACGGGTATTTGCTCCTCATCTGGCCTCACAGTGACTGTCAGCTGGCAGCCTTTTCCACGTCTCCTCCTATCCTCTTTGATTGATAATTATGAAGCTCATCAGTGTCCTTGGTCTGACTGTATGGAGTCAAAACCACACCTTTGACTGTCTCCACATTCCTGTGTGGATCTGTATTCATCTCTTCTTATTTCCTTCCCCTTTTCCACTATTTTGCCTTTACCAATCATCTTCTCATTCTTTCCTCCATTTACTTTTTTCCCTTAAACCCATGACTTTTATTTAATTCTCCCTGTGACATTTCATGTAAAAATGGTCAGCAGGTGACGGAGGTAATCAGCGGTAAGAGGTTTTTCTAAAGAGGCCTCTTTTTAAAAATGTTTTTTTTTCACAGGGATAATATAATGACTCACTGGGTTACTGCAGGCTTTGTGAAATACGTCAATTTAGATGAATAACATTTTTACATGATGATACGTATTTGCACAATTGTACCTATTTCAAGCAAGTTCGTGAAGACGTATACATCGCACATGTTGCTTCTTATCAAACCTAATCATCCTTGAAGGTCAGTCACTTCCTGTAACAAAGAAACATGTCAGTTTTATTTGCTATGACTAATGCGTGTTTTAAAAGACAGAAGATTGTATAATCCTCTGTCGCTTGCATGCCACATCTGCCCCCCCTGCCAGTTTGAATATTGTCATCTCCCCAAGCCCCTAAAATCCTTATTGAATTGTCTGCCATCTCATTTGTCATCTGTCCAATAATCCTGCCACTTGCTGGGTGGGTGTCTGTGGGGCAGGAGCCCAATGATGCCCCCACCTCTATATGGTAATCAGCATGGACAGGAGTGACTGAGTGTGTGCTGATCTTTCTTCACCAGTTATGGTAATTGTAAAGATGATAATGCCAGAGCAATGCTGATTAAACAGCCTTGAATCACATCATTACTATTGTTATATTCCTCATGAGTACCTCACAGGGCTCCATGGTTGTTTATTGATATGCAAATAGCAATAATCTGGGTTTATAATATCATGAAAAATGTTTGAAAGTCTTGGAAAAATGTAAAATCCCAAAAAGTTTTGGAAATGTCACAGAAAAAACAGTTTAGTGAATATCAGTTTTAAACATGACCTGTGTATTTATTTATTTTGCAGTCAGGCAACGTAAAAACAGACGTGTTCAGTCAGGTATGGTCTATAGTAGTACCCTGTCTTTTCCGGAGGGAGGTCCCCACTAAGTCCAAACATGACAGTAGTTTTGTAAATATATTTTTTCATTTAGACCAGGGGAGAGGCAGCTATTTACTTCTCATGTTAACATTGCGGATCTGATGTGAACTGAAAGAGTTAGAGAAGTAGAGAGTCTAACACCGTGTGTACACAGGAGGCGTAGTGTGAGCAGCATGCTAGCAGAGCAGCAGCTGCAGCTTCACCTTATTTCTCCACACAGGATGCTTTCAGGCAAAGCAATAAGTGAAGGTCACCCTTGTTTTGGCAGTAGAAACCAATAGAAAATCACTATAATAATGTGCATAAAAAGTAAGAAAACAGAGTTGAAGTGCAAAAATCTTGAGCCATATTTATGGGCTGGAGCAAATACTTCTAACCCAGCATGCTGCTGTCGCCTGGTATTCAACCTTTTCAAGCAGGGATGCACTGATAGTAATATCGAGAGTCAATACCAATGTTTGAACTAACTATTTGGCCAATACCAATTTGTTTTTGTTATTTTTATTTATTTTGTGAGGTTGTTATTTACTCTCGCTTTTGTGCCATTTGAACAAAGAGATCTGCATTATAAAAAAATAATTGTACTGAATTAAAGTTGTCCTGCCCTTCACTATGCTATCCTCAAATGAACACAAATTCAACAATACAAATGTATCAAACAACTTTTAATATAATTTTCTCTCACATGAAAAACCTCCCTTACAAATAGCTGCTTCAAAAGCCTTTTCACTTTATTTATTCCCTTTCACAAACCTACTTTATATTTCTGTAAAAAAAAAAACCAAATCAATCAATTTGTCTATCCAAACATAAAAATTGTACAATCACATGTGAATTTATCACAAGAATGTTATAATTTACCTTCATCCGATACTTATTTTCACTGAAGACATCTTGAAGACATTATAATGTTAGCTGTCAGTTCCAGCAACTGGCGGCTTACAGCTCATGTTACCTGGCAGTCCTCCTGTTGATTTTACCACAGATTTGTTGTTCACATAGAAGCATTATAAGCGCAAAATAGGGGCATCTCCTGATGTCTTGATAGTACATTTACCGCAGCCTTGCATCCCCGAAGACATCCCGAAAAAAAGATCTCTATTTGTCTCAAACATGTTTTCTATTGTTAGCGGGATGCAGAAAAACAGAAAACCATCTGCCACTGTCATTACTGAACGTCATCTTGTTTTCTGTTAGGCAAAAATATCAATATATTGGTGTATCTCTATTCTCAAGTTTTCCTACAGCGCTCTTCTTTTCTGATTACCACTCTTGATCCTTGTCACAGCTGGCATCCAGTTCAAAATTCATGCTGACCTATAGGGCAGCGAAGGGAACTTCTCTTTCCTACCTCTAAGCCATGATCAAATGCTACACTTTGACCAAACCACTGCCCCTCTCTGCCTCAGGACATTTAGCCAGAGGACCTTATGGTGGCTCATCTCAGTCAAAATTTTTCTCTGCTCTGGCTCCACAGTGGTGAAATGAGCTCCCCACTGAGATCAGTACAGCAGAGTCTGTCCACAGTGGACTCTGAGAGCCCAGACACTGCCACTGCCCTGAAGCATTGCAGTGCCCACTTGTTTATTGACCAGGCTGCTGCTGTGTTGCAAACAGCTTTTATTTCTTCAATTCAAACTACATTTCCTTCCATTTATATATGCCATCTAATGTTTACTGTATGCTTTTGCTGTATGATTGATTTTCAATGAACTGTTTTTTACTGTTATCAAATATATTTTGGAGCTCAGTGTTATGTTACAAGTTGCTTTAAATCATTGTTGTGGGCAGCAAAGGTTTATAAAATGTTCAGTTGATATGCTATAAATTATTGTAATATTTTCATTATTTATTATTATTTTTACATTATTACATTGTAATAATAATTGTTATTATTTGAAAAATAAATTGGTCAAAATGTGTATGAATTCTTAAGATTTAATACTATTATAGCTTTGAATAGAACTGTAGTGAGTAATATATGAAATAGTGGACCAGTTCAGCCTTTAGAGCACATGTCCACGAGCTACTGTTTAATGCAGCAGAACACAGAAAAAGTTCAGGTTTCCACTTCTGGCAGTTGTTCTGAAGGGCTCTTTAAATAACTATTTATATCAGCTTACAGTGAGCTTACAGGCAGAGTGCAGAGGTTTTCTGACAAGAGAGAAGCAGGAGTGGCACCATAAACGGCTGTAGGAGCGGATGTAGGCAAGAATACCTGTACGTAAGACACTGCATCATGGAGAAAAATAGATTCCCACTTTCTTGCCGAGCACTAAATTCAGCCCTGATTAAGAATGAGTCAGCATATGACTTCTATGAAGGAGAGTAGAAATTACCATTAAACAATGGATTTGGTAGTCTGCAAAATTCCATATACAGTGCTGAACATATGAAAGTTACGAGCAGATAACATGGCTAGAATAGTCTGAATCACTTTTTTGACTCTTGTCCAAATCCTGTTTTCTTGAATAACTGCTTCCAAACACCTATGTGTTCAAATTACTGCTTTGTGTTGTATTTTAATACATATCATAGATCTGTAACATTAAAAGAACAACATGCATGCAGACGAGTGCTGTTTACATATCTAAAAGTCCTAATCCTCATCATTGGCATCTTAAAATACACCTGGCTTGTCTGAAAGCAGAATTGCGCACAACATTCAGAGTGATAAACTGAAAAATCAATGTGAATATGAAAAAAATGCAAGAACATACCATTAAACCATAAAGCATACTGTAGAAACACTCACATCCACTGATCACTCTGTGACTGTTCATATTCTAACACTCAGTCTCTCTCCTCCTGTGTTTCCATCTCTCCAGGATCACGTTTTGCCACCTTCCTTTTCAAAGTAAATGGCTGTACGTGGGGACAGAGCGTGGAAACACACACATCGTCAACATCGAGTCCTTTATTTTGTCTGGATACGTCATCATGTGGAACAAGGCCATAGAACTGTAAGTTGCCCATTCTCCAAATACAGGAGTTGACAGAAACAATGTTTTTTTTTTCATGTTATCATGATAATACTGGTGGTGTAAATGGCAGTGTGCCATGTGTGGGTTAGGGTACAGTTCACATTTGAGCCATGACCGGTACTGGTACCTGGAATTCTCTATTAGCACCAAATAGTACCTTTTTTGGTACTTTATTCTCTCTGTAATAACAAGAATGTGATATTTGAGCAAACTGTTGGGATAACATAGTCTCACTCTCCCTGCCTCTCTGTACTCCATGCCATTCTGCTCCTCGGCCCTTTCTAATCACACGTAGAACTGATCTGTTTCTATCTCCTCGTGTCTGCGATGTGTCTGTTTGTCTCTCTGCTCTCTGTTTAGACACAATTCATAAATATGTAGAAAAAGGTTATTCGTAATTTAAAAAAACAGAATCACAAACAGCAATGATGATAAGCTTTCCTAAAATAAAAGAAAATAGAAAATAGACCAGAGGTCAAAACTTTCGTTGCTGATTGGTGCTGCAGAAATAAGGTCTAATCCCTAAGATGTTGTTTGCAGATTTCATGCATTGTTTTCTATCTGTCAACAGAGGTGACATAACTTAATTTGTTTTATGAGCAGATGTCTTAAGAGCCCTGATCTCTTGGTTAAACTCTGGTTAAACTCATTTCCTGGGTCAAATCTTAAATGTGTTGAGAAATTTTTTGCTTTTGCTGTTTGATAGACAGGTTCATGAATTAGTCCATGAGTTATTATGGGTCAGACTAGATTTAGTTGTTGAAATATTTATAGCTCAAAAGGTGAGTTTTTTTCACTGTGAACTTTGAGTTTTCATGTTCCTAATGTATCAGGGCTCAACTGTTACAGTTGCCAAGTTGCCATTTGCTCCAATTTGAGCAATCTGCAAACATTTCTTGGCCTTTAGTTGCCATTACTGGCAGACACTAAACATATACAAAAACGTGCACCCCAGAATAAATAATTTGTTAATATCTGTCCTTTAGTGATATTTAAATATTGCTGTATTAGTCATATAATCAGAGAATGCTGCGTGTGACAAGTGCATTGGTGCATTTACTGCTCTTTTGTCTCTTTTAATTATTAACCTGACATATATAGTATCTTAATTAGTCAAATATAAGGTGACAAAAAATTGCAGTTGCATTTACTGTTTCAGGAACCAAAAGCTGATGCCTGGTTGCCAGCCTGGCAACCACTTTTAAAAGTTAGTATTGAGCCCTGTGTATGTATGGAGAATATCAAAGGGGTTTCACTGTTATAGCTGTAGCCCTGGGTGAATATGTGGATGGGTATTTTGTGATAATTGTTGAAATTACCTGTCTGCCTCCCTGTCTCCTCTTTTAAATAACCTACAGAGAGAGAAAGAGAGGATGCCATGTACCCAAAATTATTGGGTTGTTGGTGGATCAGTTTTGCGCTCCTAATGTTATGGTGGGCCTATTCCTAATGAGTATTCATATGCTGTTGTTCAAGCACATTTTAGTAAACAAACTGACCTTGCTATTATTTGTTAGATTGAACCTTATACAGTCATGCTGAACATCATAACTAGGAGCTGTTGCCAAGGCTTTAGATGAATTTGATATTTTACATAATATGTATACAAAATATAAAATAAAACAAACACAACTTCACAGTGAATCAACTTTCCTAAAAAAAAAAACCATTGCATCAACAGCCTTTATCCTGTCTTTGTGGTAATGTTCCCATCTGGAACCCATCCAATTCACATTGGGGCGTTATATTAGTTATCAGTCAACATAAGCCTTTATTAATTTGGTGACATGCACTTTTGTTTGTTGCAAGTGCAGAGTGTGTAGCTGACATATGCCGCGGATTGACAACTTCAAGTCACATAAAGTACACAAATGGTGCTCAGTTGCATTGTATGCCCGTTTGTTTCTTTTAGTTTCACCCACCTACGTGCCGTTCTTCTGGTGTTACCCTGACAAGTCCCCTGCTACAGTGTCAGTCACAAGTCACTCTCATACCAAGCCATCTTGTTGCCTTGTGACAGCCCAAACTATAGTGAGCAGTCATAACACTGATGTGTATGTGTGGGAGGGCTGTCTGCCAATCATTGCTAAAGTCTCGAAGGCACAGACAGTGGATGGGATTTTAACAGGATATTTGGATTGTTGATTTCTCACCAGAGAGTCAACAAAGACTTCTTTCCTCTTTGTGTTGAACGTCACATAGCAGAACTTTTTGCAGTCTACCAATGTGTGAAAGAAAATTGAAAATTTGATAAATTTAGACTCCACGGGAAAAAAAAAAGTTTTGTTTTAGTGTTTAGATAATTTAATTAATTACCAATTTAGTTCCAGACTTAAATTTGATTCTTTGAAACTTGCAGATATTGAGTACATATCAATAGCTTGTAACCAAGGAGCCCACCTAAATACAAAGACACAGAGTTGAAAACTATTCAGACTAAAGTGTGTAGAGCGCACAACCAACTCAATAATAGGTTTCTCTGCACTCCATATTATGTTCTGCTTGAGCATACACTATAATATATTCACTATTTTCCATCTGTCAGCACTCTGTACCTTTCTGAAGTGGAGTTCATGGGAAGTTGAGCTAGAGGCGGATGAATCTTGTCTCATCAACACACAGAACGACTGGGGAGTATCTTAGTTTGGCTGGGGAGGTTTTTCACTAAACATGAATAGGGATGAGAGGGGACTTTCTGTTTTTCCTGCGGTGGAACGTTGAGTGAGCAAGGGAGAACTCATCCACTCTTTCCACTGTGTACAAACATCAGAGCGTGAGTCACACAGTATTTTGTGTGTGTTTACACTTGTGTGAGTATTTGTGTGAGCATAGAGTCTATTTGTCTGACAGCCATTCACAGATGCATTCAATTAATACAATTCAAGTATGTTCTCTTGAAAAGAAACTGTTAAAGCAACAGTTCAACTGGGACCACTGTACCCTAGCAGGAGGGCCGTGCTCTCATTGAAATTCAGATGGGTTTGCAACATATTTAATGCACAATTTCATCTTCAGGAAATTCATTGCGAAATGAGATGCAAGAGAACACTGCAACCCGGTACACACTCTGCCTCAGTTGGTAGATCCCTGTGATGAGTAGAATTTTGTTTACGCCTGGCATCATGTCAGCCATAATAAACATTGGCATGGTTGCCTATTTCTGTTATTAAGATTGTAAAAAAAGCAATGAGCTTCCAGCATCCTACTGTTCCACATTTATTTGTAAAATGGACAAGCAGTCTTAAAATGCAAGGACATGCTCCAGAAATATGTGGCAATAGAAATATACAGTATGGCAACAGCATCCCTGTCTTCTATAACCTATATATTATACCAGTGATTTGCAAACACTTTTGGGAAGAAATTAAATGCTGCCTGGTTTTATGCCTTTCTGGTGTTTATCAAGATAATAAGAGTACATTTAATTCACATAAAAAAGGATGTCATTCCCAGAAAATAGAGTTAAAGGCAACTGCAGAAGCTGAGGATTGCATGTTCACAATGAATGTTATTTGCCGTATGGGGGACAAACCCATATTCACCAGCCTATGCCATTTATATTACAGGGCCGACTGATGTGGCAGGAAGCTGCCACAAAACCTAAGGATCATTAGGGGCTCTGTTTCTGAGTTGAAGTCACTTGAGACAAATTCACGAAAACTGCAGTTACCTGTCTCAGTGTTGTTTCCTTTGGCTCGAAAAAATTAACTGCCTTTTTAGCACTGAAGTGTTTTGTTACAAATCTGAAATTGTAATCTAATATGACTTTTTTAAGACTTAGCATTGTCCCACAGCAAATGTAATCTGAGTTCTTATTTATCTCTAAAGAATATAGTATCTCATAGTCTCCTTTAATTTTTTTTGTGTTTCAGTTTGTCAGTCAATAATGACGTATTGGTTTGTCCATCTCTCCCATTCTTGTGAACACAATATCTCAAGAGCGCCTCGAGGGCTTCAAATTTGGCACAAATGTCCACTTGGACTCAACAATGAGCTGATTATAATTTGGTGGTGAAAGGTCTAGGTCGCTGTGACCTCGCATTCGTCTCATTCTCATAAATGCAATATCTCAAGAACATGGCACAAACATCCCCAGGGACTAAATTACCAGATTTAGATTTTGGTGGTCAAAGTACAAGGTCACTAAGACCTTCTAATGAACACCATATCTCATGAACACCCAGAGGTTTTTTTTTTGGTTATTAATTTGCTAATTATGTCAAAATTTCATCCAAATGTCTAATAGGATTAAATGATGAAGTGCTGATATATCATATCCCAAAGGTCAACTTCGCTGTGACATCATAATGTTCTGCAAAAAAATGTTTCTGGCATTATTTAGTGCCATAACTCAGTAACAGAAGAGAGGAGTTTGGCCTGATATTGAACTGGTCAAACTAATCTTGGGTGTCCATCTTGAAAATGTGCTGATTGTTTTAAGATGCAGGTGAAGCATCTACGTTTTGTGGAGCAATATCCAGAATTGAAGCATTATCTACTGTCATTGCTACATATGAGACTGGAAAGAAATTTAAAATGCAACTTGACTGGTTGGCTGAGACATTCTGCGAGGCGGTTATTCTAGTTTTCTTTTTATATTATTATACCTGTGAGGGTTCTGGGGACATTTGAGGTCCATGGGGAGTCAGGGATAATAATCATGTTAGTGCCCAGTCTGACTTTTGAAAACCTGTTAGGAATTGGCCTGTTTCCATAGCACATCTGAGAAAGAGGAGGGATAGAAAAATAGACACGGGGAGATGGTGATGATAATGTTAGCCCTCTAATGCTTGACACAACACAGCCATGATTTTTACACTTTCATACTTGGTGAATACTAGACCCAGTTTATTGGTGAAGTAAACTATGTGAAACATCTGTCATATTTAAGTCAATATAGTGATTTATCAAGAAATGAGCCTCTACTTTTTTTTTTGCTCTATTGAGTACAAGCATCTGACAGGGCTGGAAGGCACAATCTTTTTTTCTTTTTTTTTCTTTTGGTCTTTTCAGGAACAGTGTTTTGTGAACTCAATGTGCTGCTAATCCAAATAAATTTGGGAATTCAGAGGAGCAAATGCATTTCTCTCTTATTTAAGTAAAGGATATATTCTGTTACAGATTAGGGCTAAGAAAGGACAGGAAATAAAGGTGAACCACGGTTTTAAGCTTTGTAGTGATATATTGTTGGCTGTTGTGCCATAGGAAAATATGAATACAAAGGTATCTTTTTGGACTATAAACAAAAATAAAAACATACAATTCAAGTCATATTATTAGAGTACAGCATTCATGAAAAATGCACAAAGGAAAAATATAAGAAGCCTTCTCAAGGTAGACTATGGGCTGAATAGATGTTGAGGGATGTTACTGTGCCAAGATTAACTTCTACATGGGCTCTAGCTCTCTGGCTTCCATCCTGACTGAATTATGATCTTCATGTTGCCAATTCCAAGGCTCACAGCTTGTCAGACAATAGTTGCACCATTAGTCGTTTTATAAATATATATAAAAATAATATGTTTTTAATCATGTTGTCATATTGCTTTTTACTTATGCAATACATGTCATATTTAGCACTGTGAGACACAGGTTGCTGGCATACACTATTTTTTCATTTACAAGAATTACAAATGCTGGCTCAGCCGGTTTGCATTAAATTAAACTGGTTTAAGCTTTACTTTATGTTTGACTCTTTTGTAGTTACAAGCTGTAGGACCAAAAAGGGGAAAGAACAAATAGACATGCAGCCAACTACACCAAACTTTTTGTATGAGTGTAGCCATTGCAAAGATATTCCATTTGGTGTTTTACTTTGTTCCTGTGACAGGTTTTTATATTTTAGAAGTGCAGGAGACATCAAAGTGTGATACATAGCCTCTGCACATGTGATGCTATGTGATTATGTGTGAGTGTGTGATAATACACTCAATATACCATTTAAACATATCATATCCTTCATGTCTGCAACTCAGACTTGTTTTTGCCTCCCCTGCCTCCCTCTTTGTCATCTGTCGTGTTGATTATCAACTGTTTTCTAACGATGACGGGTTGCCATGGCTCCGCTGGTCCTGCTGGAGCTCAAGGTGTCTTTGCATTTTTGTTTGTGATCTCAGCACCTTTAGTAGTCAGTCTCTGGATGACTGCGATAAAAAACATTTCTGATTTCTCTTTACAGCATTCGCTTGGCAAAACGCAGTAAAATAAGCCATTTTCCAGATCCCCTGAGCCACAACAATCAAGGTTGCTCAACAGTTGGTGTTTTTGGCACTGTGCTTGAAATGATGTGGTAACATCACTGGTTAACAAGCACAGGGACATTTAAAGAAAGCTTTTAGACTGGCTAATTTGCTCATCTGTTCCTTTATTGATACAGTACAACACAATTACCTCTCTGACGAGAGACAGCATAATCAAATTAAGCTTCCTGCTCTAAAACCACATCACTTCACCAGCACCGCATTTTCATTATGCTTGTTGCAAAGATACTTTTATGGCCCTTATCACCTCCTTAAACAAAAACTTTGAGACTAATCAGCACAGAGGCAGCAATCAAATCAAATTGGATACTTGGGGTACTATCTGGTACTACTTATTTTAAGAATGTTTTTAGACATTAAGTAAGTTCCACACTGCAACTGCAGGTTCAATTCCAGCCTCGAGCGTGTGCTGCATGTTATCCTCTTTTTCTTCCCCTTTCACGCTTAAGCTGTCCATTAACTAATAAACGCAAAAGCCAAAAAATTATCTTTAGGGAAAGAAAAAAAATTATACTTGTTCTTAAACAGCATAAAACAGTTTCCAACGACGTGAAAGAATGTTGCTGTTTTTATTGCAAAGGCAACTTCAAACTTGAAATTTTATATATTAGCTCTTAACAGTTTAAAGTACACTTAGATATATAAATAGATATATAAATATGTATTAGTCCAATAGAGTGGTGAGGGGATGAGTTATTTTTGTAGGCCAACCAGGAAGTTAGCTGGTTCGTTAGTCACTGGTTCCCTCATCTAAAACCTTGTGGAATTTTTGAATTGTATTTTTCATTCATTCATAAAAAAAAGCTCCAAAAAAAAGCTCTGTGACAAACACAAGTTTATGGTACATGTTTTGTTCAGCATGATAATGCAACATTTCTCTGTTATCTGTTAAGGAGTGACTAGAGTAAGAATAGCTGGCCCACTTTAACAGTCCACCTTCAGGGAGCCTTGTCAGTTTCTATATATTTGCACTGGGTTTCAATATATTTTTAATTGCTATCATGTTTAGTAAACCCAGTCCCTATCTTCATGGAATGAAGGAGTTATGTTCAGCAAAATAGCTTCACATCTTCCTAGAATAAATTGCTGCAACTTTGGCAAACACTGTTCATCAGTCTAATAATTTTTACTGAAAACATTCACATTTGCTTTGTGTGCATTTCAAAGACTGGCCTTGTCAGCTGAAAGAAAAACTTTATCAGGAGTCAGTCAGTCAGCAACTCTCCTCAGCTCATATATGTCTCCACAGTTTGAAGGCTTTTTTGAATGGCCTTCCACATACAATATCAAGCCTTTGCGCTCACTCACAGCAGCTTCTATCCAAAATTCAATATCTGCTGTGAACTTTTCTCCTCCAACACCCTTATAACTTGTTTTTTTATACTAATAAACTCAAAAAGAAGAAGGTGCCATCCAAGGTGCAGTGTTTTCGAATGTGTATGAGGGTTTGTTGATGTACAACAAAAGGTCTGGGGTCAAAAGTGCATATGCATGTTATATCACAAATTGTATTTCGGCTCAGTGTATTATTTGCTCTGGATGACTGGTGTAGCAAGATTAGCTTTTGGCATTCACCCATTGTGGCACTTCAGTGATTGGACAGGTGTTGTGTATCGCGGATGGTTTGTTGATACCTTGGCTTATTACTGCTTTAACTGAATAGAATTGCGTTGAGAGCTTGCTGTGGTATTATATTTTTATCGCCTTCCAGCAGCAGGCATAACTAAATGGGTCCATCTGAACGTGTCAGTCACACTTAACCTCAGTTTCCCAGATCAGCTTGCACTTCAGCCACTGTGCTTAAATATGATCGTTGATGCTATGGTGAAGTTCGCCGGTAACCTAGTGGTCCTTGTTGGGCTGTTTGACTGAGGTGCTGTGGAAAATATGGCAGTACAATACATTTTATAGCTGCAGGCTTTGGTTGAGAGAACATCTCATAACTAAACCATGACATCCCCTTTCTTTCTGTGTTTATGTAATTTGTCAATATCCCAATATTAACGGACAGTGTGAATCTCTGAGTTCACCAAAATATTTATTTAATGGGTTGATTTTGGTGGTAAAAAATATAATCCAGCAACATGCTATATGTGTCTTAGTCAGGATAACATTGCAGTAAAAGCTAGAACATGTTGTGACTGTGACATGGTGTTAATGCTTAGAACTTGAGTAAGAGAAAGGATTTGGATTTACTTTGTATGATATAAAAAAATTAGGGGCTTCTTGCTGAGTTTCAAGAGTGCAGGGGAGTGGAGCCCTTTGTGCAGCTTCTAATGATCTCTGCATGAGGCCTCATTTCCTAATGCACCACACAAATACTTCAAAGAAAGTAACATTGACATCTACTGTGTATGTACTGTTATAATTGATGATGAATCCATAAGCAGCAATGCTAATTTTTTAGTGTAACAATCAACAATTTCACTGGAATTGCATCTTATTTGACAAATGGATGAAGGGATGGATGGATGGAGTAATTGGGTACTTGAATTTGATATTGCCATATGTAACGTATTCTAAATGCTGAAAGATTTGGTCGTTGTTGTTGTGTTACATGAAAACATTTAATGGGTAACTTTTCTTCTATGTAGTGCCTTTAGATGTTACGTTTCTTAACAGTGTTATATAGATTGATAGACTGGATATATTGTACCCAAAAGAAATACATGTTACCACAGAGGGCATTTTCTGTTTCCTCAAGAATATAGATGCATATATGAAGAGCATACAGTACATACATTACAGAAAACTTGGCATGTCAAGATACCAGACTTTTACTCCAGTGAAATTCCATGATTTTGCATACAGAGTAAAAATCAAAACAAAACAATAAGTCCAATGTACTTAAGAATATAAATATATATATATTTAAATGTTATTGTTAAGGATAAGAAGCTCAGCACCTTGCTATTATCAGGTATGTTGATATATTCGATGTCAATATATCCACTTCTTTTCCCACGTAATTTTAGTGAACATTGTGTCTCTTCTGTAGTGGAATCAACATCATATTATGCATAATCTTATCATGATGGCCAACCGACAGATGGAGACATGAAATGCAAAGCTTTTCAGTGTATGTAATAATAATTCATTGTGCAAAATAAGACAAATACTTCAAGTCAGGGTTGATGTTTTGTACATGTGCACTTATATGTTCACTTAATAAAAAAAAATCTATTTGTCAGATGGAGTAAAGGTGGATCTGTTGCTTCAGCTGCAGCTGCACTTGCTGGGGTAGAAGCTTCTCTTCTCCCCTTGACATTTCACAGCAGACTAGAACACGTGTTAGTGTCTACGCTGTGCCATCAGGACTGCAAGAATTTAATCCTTGGCACCTACAATACTGGAGAAAAAACAGCTCTGTCACATCTTACCGAAGTATCAGTTTTCGTGACATCCTTACATAATACATAGTGTGTTATTATAAATAATACATGCTTATGACTTCAACAGCCAACTATGACTTGTAAAGTAATGCCGTCCACTCATTACGTCCGTGTACTCTCTGAACATCTTCTTACTGTATTGTGCCAGTGCTTCACTGCTTATGTCTTCGTCACCTCTCTGTTATCTTTCTCTCTCATCACAGATCAACTAAAACTCATCCAGGACCTGTGGTTCATTTGAGTGACAGCCCAAAGGATGAAGGCAAGGTGAGTTACGCAGATAAAAGAAACACCAGCAACACCTTCTGGTTCTCCTCACGCAGTCTAGTCGAATGTCACCAAGATCTACACAGGCTCTCTTATTTCTCACACATCTCTGCCTCTGGCTAAGTCTCAGCCTTTTTTCTCTGTCACATATCTGCCCTCCAACATGCCCTCTGCCTTTCCTGTATCATCATTGTGTTTTTCTTTACATTTTCTATTCTTCTTTCTAATTAATCATCTGGCACACTCTCAGCCTGCCTTTCTTTATGGCTAACAAAAAGAAAACCATTATCCACACAGTATCCATCTATTGTTGCTCCCATGTTCTTTCTCTCAGTGTATTTTCACTATAACTCACAAAAGGTGTGAGGGGCCAGGGGTAATATCCTTTGAGGAGAGCTGAGTTTTTGGGGGTCAAGCTGCAGTCAAATTGGATGGAAAATGTGGCAAGTGGAGGTTGCTGTAAAAGACAGGTCATTGAGGACCATATTGATTTTCCCAATGGATTTTGCTGCCTTTGTGTGAAACCAGACTTGACAAGCTGTGAAGTCATAAAAACGAGACAGTCGCTGTCGCACACTGCTATCACTTACTGCTCGAAGAGACAAAGGGCCACATGTGGCATTTGAAAAAATAATAAAACAAACTTGAGGTATTAATGTAACCACTCTAAACTTCACCTTTAGGATTCAGTGGCCAGGACGCAGCGGGAAAATGTGTTCATATTTTTCAGAGCCTATGCATTTTGTGGAATATATGCTATGCAGGATTTTTGTTACAAACAATGTATAGACTCATACAGAAGTAATCCCTTACTCATCACTTATGACCCGCTAGAAGTGTGTGGCTGTGGTTTTCTCCTTTGCTGTGTTCCAGACGTTTATGTGTGTGAATCCCCAAGGTGCTCAGGTGTGGTCAGGGCTTTAGAAAAAGGGAGTGACCAGGTGTCAGACTGTAAGCAGCAGGCATCTAAGACTCAAAGTGCCGAAAAACACAATTATAGTGAGAAAAAACACCAAAGGGGAGTGAATCTGGGGTTAGCTGTAACTTTTGCATTTGTTGACGAGTGTGTTTAAAAATGGTAATCAATTTGCAGACAAACTCCTGCACACTGTCTAACTTGTAAAAAAATATATTGCGACATGTCGGTAACTAGACCTTCATCACGCAAACAGTTTTGTCACATGGAATACATTTTTTTGCAAGTCAGATAGTGCACAGAACTTTGTCTGCAAGTTGTGTCCTCTCTCCTACGCACCTATTTGAAATAGATGTGCAAAATATTCTTTTGTGACAAACAGCAACCAACCATCCTGCATAGCATGCTTTTAAATATCACTCTGTATTATTAACAGTAGATAGTTAAAAATGAAGATTAACTGCAAGCTAGTCATGATAACCACTTTTGCAATTAATGCTGGCACTTTAATTGTCTTATCCTTACCAGCCTTCTACAAACACAGGTCTGATTGTACGTAGAAAACGTCAGGGTACTGTTCAAATAAATATGCGGTGGTGTCCTGGTGTTTTTAAAACATGTTCCTCCTCACTCTTACTCATTGGTGATCGCTCACATTTGAAAAAATGGCAAAAGGTAAAAATATCATGCTGATAACATCACAAATGTTCTTTTTACAAAAGTAATGAATAGGCTGCCTTTCAATAGAAAAAAACAGTTGACACTGATGAGGACACACTAATACGACTCCTGAGCCTGTGATAAACAACATCTAGAGTATTAAAGGGTCAGTTTACCTAAATTAGAAAGACTGGAGAATTTGACCAATGAGCTGACATTAATCTGATGACCTGAAACACTTGTGACAATGTTGCTCCATGTTTGCTGAATGTGTAATTAAGGATTCCTTTAGTAACAGGTTAAACAGAAAGGTTTGATAAGCCATTGGTATTTCAAGCCTTCATTTTTCAGACATGTTTCCATTTAAGAAATTGCTGAATAGCCTATTTCCCTGCAGACATTATGAGTTGTCATAGTCTAAACAGGTGTATCAAATATCATTAGTGATGGCTCTTTTACATTTAGCAAGGCATGTGGGTGAGTCAGCATTCACAAAAACCAGGATCCTGAAAATTGCTCACCTAAACTGAATGCAGCCATTATTGATTTACACATGAATAATGCTAGTGTTTCTACTGTGAAGATATTTCAGTGCATGAAAACTCTTGTTTCTAGCTTGTTGCTAAAGCAGTCATGCTTCTTACTGCAAGAGCATATCATAATGACACAAATACTTTTTTGGCAAATAAGAAGATATCATTGTTTCATTATTTGCATGCCAAAGTAGATCTGCATCCATATACCACATGCCTTTGAGGATTTGCAGTACATATGTCTGCACATGCATTTGTTAGAGGACATCTTTGTGTCACCAGCACTGTTGGTGTTACTAATGTAAAGTTTTAGGATTGCAATATTAATGAAAAGCAGTTTGTGCTCTACCTCACTTGCCCTTTACTTCCCATCTTAAGATTTGAGATGTCACACAGTCTTTCCTCTCAGCAGGAGAGCTGTTTCCTCCACTCGCTCTTAAAGGCTCTGCTCCTCCAACATCACTCCCCATCTCCTCTGATCTGTGATCAGATTGTGTCGACTTTGCCCTCCTCTCTTATCCTGTGTGTTCGTGTGTTTGTGTAATGGTGTTGTAGTGTGTGGGTGTGTTTTTGAGACTGTTTTTATTGTAAGTGCATCATGTGGGAGCAGTGTGTTCATGGGTGCCTGTTTTCATCTACAGTGTGTTATATATAAGTGTGTCCCTAATGTGGGTGAGGAGGCATGTGCAGAGTTTGTTTTTGTGTGTGTGTGTGTGTGTGTGTGTGTGTGTGTGTGTGTGTGTGTGTGTGTGTGTGTGTGTGTGTCTTTCTTTGAACGTCTTTTGCATACTCTATCTACTTGTGTGCATTTTACTAGAAATTTAATAAGTCTTTAATCTAATATGTTATAATCTAACATTAAATATAAATGATGGCATATCAAAAATCATGAGGATGGATTGGGAATCTGTGCTTACAAAGACATGTGATGTCAAGATGTTTTCTCATAAGAACTCCAGACGGTGTACAGAGCATCAGGTTTAGACATTTTCTGAAGTTCCCTTTCACACATGTAGCACACCACAGGAGATTGTTCGTGTCAGCCCTGTTCTCACCTACTGGAAATTCTCCACTTGGTTCATGTGAGGATTGGCGCTTAGGTTGAGCCTGCAGGACACAAGACATGGTGCAAAAAGAATGAAATAAGTAAGAAATTGCAGTGTTTTTTTCATAAGTTGGTTCATAATTTTGATTATAAACAACCATGTCTTATGCTGTTACTCGACTTTATCTGACAAACTGGCGCAACTGTCAGTGACTGAAGTTTCCCAATCTTGTTGTCTCTCCATTTAGAAATTTGTCTTCATGTAAATGACCCTTCTTCTTCACCCTCAGATATTTGCATTCATATGAAAGACATGTCATCAACATGCCCACCTGCTCACAGTGAATTCTCCAGACAATGACCCGCTCTGTTCACACATGGGCTCAATCTGACATTGCATGTGCTTTGTCCTGTAGACAGGGTTTCTATGGATCCTTAAAAAGTCTAAAAAGTTATCATATTCTTTCATCTGTAAATAATTAATTGGTATTAAATATCTTAAATCAGTCTTTCTAAAGTTTCCTATTTGTTGTCACTCTCCTCCACAGCTGCTTATAGGGTTTGAAAGCGGTACGATTGTACAATGGGACCTCCGGGGCAAGAAGGCTGACTTCAGAATCTACTACGATGAGGTGAGCTCCAATATGCATACCTGCATCAAGAAATTTAACAACTTAAGTGAAATTGCTGTAAGATGAAACATTTCTAATGCATGTCACTCTGACATTAACAAGTACATTTTCAGTTGCTTTTGGTGTTTCATGCAAGAATGTGTCAAAATTAAGAGTACCGAGTAGAGAATAGGAAATTAAAATGAGTCATGTTTGCACAGGAGGGGGTACATGATTAAAGTGCGTAAAAATGTACAAATCGCTTATGACACCAATGTCCTGTGGAGATAAAGAGCTGCTTCAAGTCTTTCTTTGCCATTTCCAGGAAACTATGAAAGTCAGATTTTTGAAGACTTTGTATTTACGGGGTTGTGATCATTACAATAAATAATCTACATAACACGCTCTTGATTCATGCATTCAGACATTAACAATATAGAAATTAAATCAGATATCTTCAAAAGAAATTAGATTCAGTAATAATGCAAATGTAGATCATTTAAAATTAAAAAGAAAAACTTGTGCTTTTCGTGAATGCACACAGGGGCCTTTAACAGCCTCTGTCTTATCTATTATCTTCCTCCCATCACTTATCCTAATTTGGTGACAGAAATGAGCCTCTTCAATAGCATTGACTTTTCTTATTTTTCAACAAGGTGTCATTGCCATCAAGTGCTCTATTCCTGCTCATTTCTGTGCAAGCCAATTACTGCTTTGCGAACAAGAAGCAGTAATTGGATGACTCAGACACGTCCATACCAGTCCAAACTGTCTCTGACAGCTCGTGCAGCATTGTCAGCTCAAACAGGTAGAGACCACAGAGTCTGCTGCCATTTCACCCAGTTAGCAGTGGAGTGTAACATAAGACAGTGTTAAGATGTACTGTTTGCCTGTTCTTACTGTTAGGTGGCCATTTGACAAGGCTTGTATTAGTTAAAATGTAAAGAGTTAGCAGTGATGGAGAGAGAGATATTTTCAATTGAAAATAGAGGGCTATTAACTGCTGATCGGCTATATAATTATGAAATAGTCTATAACACGTAGAGCACTTCTGAGTCACAGTTTTTAGCCGTTGTTAAATTTACAAATACACCCTACAAATACAGCATTTCTTTATCCAAGGTCAATCTGAGAATTTCCACTGCATGCACACACAGACACAATCAGTCTGAACATACACATCAGTCCTATTCAGTCTTTTTTTTTAACTCCTGTGGCCCCAAAACCAATTTGCCCTGTAGAATTTTTAATCCTCTGCATCCGCTGCAGTCAGTCATCTCCTGTCCCATCTCCTGTGAAGAGTCACATCCTGCTCACATTCATTAATGCGGTTTCATGTGCATCACCTCCAGCAAAGCATGGCATCTCTGTCTCACACCTCTTCAGCAGAGTACAAATAACACCGGATTTCACAGACTTTACTCTGTGAGATCCATTGCTGTTGTAGAAGTACTGAATATAGCCATTCCTGCTGTTCCTGTGAAACTTTTATATGTTATTACTTTACAAGTTACATTTGGCTGTATTATTTAACTTCATTTGGCCTTTCTGTTTTTTTACATCTGTTATGTTGTACACCTTTTTTTTCTTCAAATGCGTTGCATCACCAATACATAAAGCAAGGGAAAGCAATTGTATGTAGCAACTGTTTTGGCTTAGTTATGGAGGCTTTAAGCAGCGTTTGACCTTTTTTAACATAGAATAGTTTAGAAAAGAATAGAGTAGAATTCCATTATCTTCATTGTGCTGCACACACAGCAAAATTCAGAAACACGGCCTGATTGGAGCTCAGATCCACAGTACAAGATATAAATTAACAATAAAAGATTTAAATAATGAAACCTGGACTTAAAAAAACACTGGTGACCTCGGGGTCTAAGGATAGAGGCTGTCATATGTTTTATAAATTGTAAAACCCCTTGAGTCAAGTTTTTGATTTGTGATATTAAGCTATGTAGATGAAATGGACTGGCAGAAAGAAGCCGTGCATAAATACTTCAGTGTTGGAGCTCCATCTCCAAAAGCTAATGGGTGCAAACATGTGGTCGATACTCCTGTGGCCTGCTGCACTGAAGGTGAAAATCATCTCAGTTGTTTCTGTTGGAGTCGACTGCAACTGTGGACTGAGTCATCCCTCTTGAGAAAATAGTCATAACAGTGGTGGATTTGGTATAAAATAGTAGATAAAAAATAGCTAGCTAGTAGCCTTGCATCAGTGGTGCATCCATGTACATATCCGAGTTGAGTTCCAGTTTTTTAATGATACCTGCTGAGAACAGCTTCACCCATACCTGTTATGTAGTAACTTTCCTCCATTTCCAATTTGCACAGTATTTGCAATCATCAGTTCCTGCCCTCTATCTGAATTGTGCACGTCGTAATAGTCACACAACTGCAAACAAGCTATTGAGATGAATGAGATGACGATGACAGATTCAAAAGATTCTTCATCTAAAACCAATGTTAAACAATTTGAGATACTGTATATGCAACATGTTTGTAATAGTCCGTTTTGTCTGTCTCACTGGTACAGGCCATCCATTCAGCCAGCTGGCATCATGAAGGGAAGCAGTTCATGTGCAGTCACTCAGATGGCAGCCTGTCGATGTGGAACCTCAGAAACACCTCCAAGCCATTCCAGGTCACCTTCCCTCACGGTGAGACACACACCAACAGCCATTTTTCTTTATTTTTAAATTTTTTTTTTACTTTACAAAATGAAACGTTGGTAATACCATGCTTGAAATATAGGGCATTGGGCCATGAATAAATACTTTATCATAAACCTCTGATGTGATGTATTCATGGTATTCATAAATGCTTCTTCATTGGTAAAGTCTATGGGTTGAGTTACAGTTACACGACATGTTGGCAGAAAAGAACTCCAGCTGCATTTTTATTTTAGTTCTGAGTTGTAGAATTGCAAATGTATGTTTTATTGAGATTAAAAAAAAATTATTAGTTAGACCTCTAAACTTAAAGGAACTGCATTTTCCGCAAATTAAAACATCATGTAGTGGTGTTACCCTGAGCAAAATATTTCAGCTCTAACATAAAACTCCCTGCACAGTTGGTAAACTTTCATGTGCTGTGTGTAACAGAAAAGTTGGTTGTAATGTGGCAGATGCAAAAGTGCGTTTTTTGTGAATGTAACCAGCCATAAACTATTATTCAGACGAGGTCATTGCCAGGTGTCTGCGCATTAAGAATGCATAATGAAGCAAATGTGAAAATGACAGTGATTGGGATGTGTAATGTTTGTCATCACCAATTTAGAGACTTTGGCTGTCAGGTGAGAACACTTCAGCACTGGTTTTGTCGAATGACTTCCGCATCACTTGTTATTTTGTGTACTCTTCCTAGTCCTCCTTCTGTGTTTCTCCTACACTGGTGTGCTTTGTGCATTGCCAGGGCATCTCAACCTTGTCAGATCTTTGGTGATGAATAGTCTCTTCCTGTGGGCTATGATCTCAGGCAAAATAACAAAACAGGATGGCAAGAGGAAAGGACATGAGCAATGAATGGTAGGGACAGGCCTGAAGACATGGTTAAAAGCCACCAGACTGTTTATGTGCCACATTTTTTTGTCTGATATTTAGGGTGAGACAGAAGAAAAATGACAGAGAGAGCTGCAAATGAACTAAAAATATGGAAAAGTAGAAGAGTAAACAGTAAACATGTCACCTCCTGGTAATGGAGCAATCTCCATCTGTTCTCGTAGTAAATAAATGAACTTATTCTATTCCTGAAGAGATAATTGAACTGATTCAGGCACTGTAAGCCAATCATCATACCACCACACACACCCATCACATCTGTGGTAATTTACCATCCTTGCCTTAGTGCTGCAGTCACTTTGTATCGTTGCATTTGCTTTGCTTGCAAGATGCTGCTGTCACTGGTTTAGCTCTGTCTGTATATCTCTGAGCTAGAGGAAGACAGGAGGCCTGCTGTCCCCTGCGGTCTGAGCCTGCTGTTGGAGTGTTCCACCAACAACATAAAATAATTGTATTACCACTAACACCAACAAAGCAGTAGCAATGCACAGAAAAACCATTAGCCACAGAAATCATCCAGCCTTTTATGTCATCTTTTGTAATACAAACATTTCTGTTTCTGTTGCTGTGGCCGGAGGTATGTTTTCGGGTTGTACTTCTGACCATCTGTTCGTCCCATTCACATAAAAACAACATCTCAAGTTGCAAATGTCCAGTTGGACTCCTTGATGAACTGGTTATATTGGGTGGTAAAAGGTCACTGTGTTTGTCTTATTCTCTTGACCGTGATACCTAAAGAATGCCTTAAGGGAGTTTCTTTAAATTTGGCACAAACGTTCATCTGGACTCAACAATAAACTGATATGATTTTGATTGTCAAAGGTCAAGGTCACTGTGACCTGGAATTCATGTCTTTCTTATAATAATGTCTCTAGAGGACCTTGACAGAGTTTCCTCAAATTTGGCGCAAACAACCTATTGAGCTTAAGAATGAACTGATTAGAATTTGGTGGTCAAAGGTCAAGGTCACTGTGACTTCACCAAACATTAGGCCATAATTTTAAGAATTCGTAGGGTAAAGGCTTTCACACACTGAGTCCGCTGTTTTTTGTTGTATATTTTAATCCATTTTTTGACCTTGCGCACTGAGGCTGATGCATTTTATTGTTCTATTTATTGCGAAAATTCACAATACAAGACACATTTGCTCCCTTGCCTCTCTCCACTGGAGGTACCTCACAAGCACTTGCCACTCTCTCCCTGCGTCCTGCATTTGGCACCACAGCTGCATGAAGGGACTGAGCTGTCCTCCTCTCTACCTCTTCACTTTCACTTTCTCTGCCTATATGCGGTCCTCATCCTCGTCATCATCATCCACCCAAATGTCACTGACTGACCTGTTAAAAATGAGCCAGTTGAGTTATGAAAAGATACTGTGCGCTCCAATCCTCTCTCTTGTCACTGATATTCTCCTGCTGCAACATTTTTTTCTTGGTCAAACAACTTTGTAAAAGCTTGTGTCGGATGCAAAATACTCAGAAAATTTAACCTTTTCCGAAAACTTGAAAGACCAAAGGACCAAAGTTTCAGAGTCAGTGCGCAAACGTGATTGACACAACGTGGGGTCGTATTTATTTTTAGATGTGTGACAAAAACACAGACTTGGTGTGCAAAGGCTTTAATTTAGACAAAATGTAACACAAATGTGATGCTTGTGGTATTTTGGGGAATATTAGCCAAACCAGAGATAGGGACTCTGCACAGACATTGTACAGATATAAGTAAAGGCAAATTATTTATTGGTTCCAAAAGGAGTTAAAATTGTGCATTTTATGTCCTATGCCCTGTTGCTGTAGAAGAGAGCATCCCAAAGGTAGAGCCAAGTCAAACTATACAACTGTTTCAATGCTATGTGACTTGAATGGAAATGAAAAAGCCTTCAGCAGAAACTAATTCAAATTAGTTGATTATATGGCATGGCAATAATGTTGTTACCAAGGGCAAATTTATTGCTCCTGAACAACTGGACGTACTGTATGCTCTGGAATCAATGTTTATTTAACTTGCATTGTAAAAAAGACTGTATATTTTTTGTCACTTTAGTTTTAAAATGCTCTTTGGGTTGGTATCCGAACACAACAGTCTAGGTTTTAATTTATTTGTGTCCTGAAGAGACAAATGAACAAACAGTTGTTTTAGCTGGTGTTTGCACAAATAATGTGGGTTGCTATGTATCCTGAAGGGAAGGGGGAGAAGAGTGATGGCTATAGGGTTGAAGGACATGGAAGATAGAGAGAGCGAAAAAGGGAGCCAACGTTTATTTATAAACAAAAGACAACTGATCGAACAGAAACACAGAATGATATAGTTAGAACTAATAGATAGGGTGCACAGAATTAGAAAAATTAAAATGTTTAAAATCATTATGAGGTTAGATGGGTTTTACTACTATAAATGAGTTCTTCATCCTTCATCTCACATTGTGATTTACCATTTAAAACTGAAAGAACATGATGATTTAAGATAATTTACCCTGTACCGATTAAATAGTAAAAAAAAAAAACAACAATAAATGCATGTTACCCTGACACATGTTATATGTTTTTATATAACTGTGAGTTTGACCAATGTCAAAGCATTACCTTGAGACTTGGCTGTTTACTCTTATTTTTTGCTCTTTCCCCCTTTTTCTGTCCTTTCCTGCTTTGACATTTCTGTGTGTAATCCTGTGCCTTTGAGCCTTATCAGTGATGATAAGTCACCGTTACCCAGAGCTTTGGCTGCCTGATAAAGTTTGTGCATGAGAAGTGATGTGTAAACAACTTAAAACCACCTGAAATCCCATGCACATGGAGTATATATAGGAAATGCAATGCCGCCCAGATTGTATTAAATAGTGACAAAACTTCTCCTTTCTAACTGCAAATATTTATTCTTATTATGCCTCAAAATGTTCAGCCTTTAGCTTATTTATTTCCCTCCACTACGATATCTGTTCCTGGCAAATAAAACCTGATTGCTGAGTCTACAAAGCTGACTTAAATCTCAAAGGAGATTGACTTTATCAATATTTATCCTAAACCGAGAGCCTTCCCAAGCCTTCACCTAAAAACATAGGGGTTGTAGAATGGAAACCCACATCTCCACTCTCAACGTTCTGTGATTTTGTACACCAAACATCCGCCCTGACCATTTCATATGGATTTTGTGCTGAATTATTTCCTTCAAAATGTATTTTGGAAAACGACTGCATCAAAGGGTTTTTTTTAAAGAAATTACTGAGCTAAAGTTACTGCTTGTAGTGAAAAATATTTTTCCATTGTATGAGAAAAAAGTTAAGGCTGTGGCTACAGTTATTGTAAAGATGAGAGATGCCGCACAGGCACGTGTCAGTTGAATTACTGAAGCCTTGTTCCTCTATGTGTTCATTTGTCTCATGTATGATCTTGCATTGGGGCAATATTTGAAATTACGGTATTCTATTTTGTAAGGCTCATGATTTGGAAATTTCTTTTATGCTTTATTCATTTTTTTGTTTTTCAGAAAGGCTTTTGTTCAGAGCTCTATGCCTGTGATATAAAACCCAAGGTCCCACTGCCTTTCAGCTGGAGAAATTCGTCTTTATATCAAAGGCATTATCATTTTATTATGTGAAGCAGGAGAAGAACTCTCTGTAAAGTGCTAACTCTGATAATGGTCTGCTGTTCCTTGAAAATAAGAATTGGAAATGCAGTACACAGTAATCAGAAAGCAGAGTGGAATGTATGAATATTAAAATTACAGCTTTTGAGGAAAAGGTTATGAGCTTAAAGGGATAGTTCCGATTTTTTTGAAGTGGGGTGGTATGGGATCTTTATAGTCACTTACCTACAGTTGATGTCAGTTGGCACGCTCTCAGTTTGGAGAGGCACGCAGGAGTACCACCATGCAAGATGAGCAATGTACTGCTGTGGATGGGGGCAGCAACAAAACATATTTTAGCTAACTTCAAAAAGCAGATTAAGTGTTTCACATGTATGCTCTCTTTAAGGTCACCAGACTCCACTGGCAAAAACAATAATTTTAGTTCGCTGAACAGAGCAGGTGATGGTCTAATGCTTCTTCGATCAGTTTGTCGGGTTGTGTTATTGTGTGACTTCAGTGAATCCAAACTAACCCTTTCAAATGCTAAAGTCACACAATAACCCAAACTAACTTGCTAGGTGAGGCAGTGGTAGACCAGCAACTCCTGTGTTCAGTAAAGTTACATCACTGTTTTTCTCAGTGGTGTCTGGCTTTGAAGAGTGTGATATAACAGCTTTGGTTTCAGTGACATCAAGGTAAAGCAGTGAAAATATAGTGATTATATTAATTGTTTTTGGTGGGAGTGTTTTTTAGGTATCTAAAATATGTTTTATTGCTGACCCATTCACAACAGCGCATTGTTAAGCTTGCATGTCAGACTCCAACCGGATTCTTCAGACTGGGAACTTGCGGGCTGCCATCTACTGTAGATATTGCATTACCACAGAAAATTATCTCATACATAAAAAAAAAGAAAATTTAAACTAGAAAATGAAAAACATGAAATAGGGGAAAATTAAACAGAACCACTATAAACATTGGTTCTCTCTTGTGGGTTTATTGTATGAAATGCTATGCCCCTCAAGGCTATGGTCCAATCATTTATACGACCTACTGTTACTGCTGCAATTTTCAGCTACTTGTCAGGTGGCAGTTTCTCTTGCAGTCTCCACTCTTGTGGCTATTTGAAATAGCACGCAGGCTACTACAGTGCGCTCATGATTCAGTAAATTGAATTGTCACACATATGAGGAGCTGCTCCCTGAGGTCTCATTTTACATAAAAAGCTGCCTGTTCAAACTGCTTGCATGCTAAAGTGTGCATGAGATGTGTACAGTAATGTGGTATTATCTTGAAATGTTGTTATTCTTTTTCTATCTCCTCAAATTCAGGAAAGATACAGAAGGATGGGAGAAAGGAGTCATGTAAACCCATACTCAAAGTGGAGTACAAGACTTCGAGGAACAGGTATGTGCTTTCTAAACAAATATTCAGGTCCAGGCTTTCTGATTTCATCAAGTTACCTGATGAGGCTTAACTGTGATTTGAATACAGTCACGGGGAGATTTATCCTGTGGTTATTTTTATCATGTAATGAATTAACTAAAAGGTTGACACCCTGCTTGGTGATCATCAAAAGCCACCAACAGGAGCAAAAAGCAAGTTTTTGCCAAAAACATTATTTTATAATTGCAGGCCTTTAAAATGTGCCCGTGAGGGGGGTTAAGTGAAAAAACATTTTAATTTTGATAAATTGCACAGTTTAAAAAGTGCTGTGAATTGCCAAACAAAATAATTTAAAAATATAAATCATTTTTTTATTATGCCTCTACAGCAGTGATAGCCGTGGCTGGCATAATATTTTCTGGTTGTCCATGCGACAATCTCTATGTCTCATTCTTGTGAACACGATATCTCAAGAAGGCCCTGAGAGAATTTCTTAGATTGTGGCACAAACGCCCACCTGGAATCAACAATGACCTGAGTAGATTAGGATGGTCAAAGGTCAAGGTCACTGTGACCTTGCATCTTTCTCATTTTATTTAATGTTTTTCTAGTTTAGTCAGTAGCCTATAGTAAATGGCTTTTAAAACCACATAGATGTCTTGTGAATGATTAAACTGTAAGTAATTGATTTATTTCACTTGTATTATTCTCTCTCCACAACAGCGAGCCTTTTGTTATCTTCTCCGGTGGTCTTTCATATGACAAGGCAGGTCGACGGCCAACATTAACCATCATGCATGGCAAGGCCATCACTGTGCTGGAGATGGACTACCCTATTGTAGAGTTCATGGCACTCTGTGAGACTCCTTACAACAACGGTGAGTACATAGGGCAATGAACAAACAGTTTTCTGCTGCTGTAACAATACAACGGAGGGAAATGGAATTATGTTTGTTTTGCATTTAAAATTACTTTAAACCAATCAAAACACAAAACAGAATTATGAAAAATTCATATATCAGCATTAAATTAGAGGAAAGAGGGGTGATCCATTATTTGCAGTGATTTGCAGTTTCCTTAAGAATTGCACGCAAGAATTGTTGAACATCCTCTTCTGCCCTTCTGCTAGATAAAAGAAAACAACAATATTCTGTCTACTGCTCAGGAAATAGTTTTTTTTGGGGGGGGTTATGTCTTAAAATCAGTGGCAAGTGCTGTCAAACAATCTGAGCTGTTCAGTGACTGACCCTGTATTCATGACTCAAATTTACTTATGAATACAAAACTGTAAAAATGATGATAACATTGTATGAGTTATGTTTGGGCACAAATTTTGTCTTTGGAGGTCTGCACACAGTTAGGCTTCAAATAAATAGTTTATTTCTCTTTGCAAGGCTGGCAACATCCAAGGAAATTTTTCAATGTATAACCTGGAGCTTATAAAGAAACCATTTTTAACTATTAGGCACCAAATCAATAGTTTTATTTTTTGGTTTGTTTTTTTGCAAGCCAACATTTGGAACTGATCTTGTAGATCTGAATGTTACCTTGTAAAGAGAAATAAACCATTTATTTGGAGCCTTAAAGTGTGCAGACCGCATTTCAGCTCTGCAGTGAAGTATTTTTTGTCCTGCACCAGAGTATTTTTTGCGTGGATGTGTGCACACTTCATCCCTCCTCTGAAATTGTACTTGGAAGCCGTGAAGAGGGCTGCAGATTATTGAAATATTATCCTAAGAACACTTTAAAAAGTCTATTTATATGTGTGGTTGTAACTGATGTAAATATGGATTAAGCATTATCCTCTTCAGTATGGATTTGTATCTTACAGAAGTCCAGGAGCCTTTCGCAGTGGTGGTGCTTCTGGAGAAGGACTTAATCGTAGTGGATCTGACACAGAGCAAGTATGTGTTTCACAAATAAAAACACACCCCCAGCAGCTAAGCTGCATGTGATTGAGCAACTCCCATCATCACATGTCAACGTTTGACATTAGATGGCATCATCAGACATCATGTTAGGGGAAAACACTGCTTTTATCATTCATCTATACATCAAATCCTGTCACAGTAAATGAAAGAGTTAAAGATCTAACCAGTCTCACTCATGGATATATACTTCAGGGGAAAAAGAGAGGACATGTGTCCCTTGAATAAAGACATGTCACTTTGCTCTTGGGGTGAAAATGCAACAGCTCCAGTTAAATTTACTTGTTATCGCTATAGGAGGGAATGAAAGTGAAGGTGAAAGGTGCTGATGTGGTGCAGTTGTGACAGATTAACACCTAAGGCCAGGGAATACATTCGAATAGCTGAAACACACTATCAATTAGGCATACAGTGTGAAGGTTTAAATTGGGTTTCCTAATTAATTAGGTTACCTAATTAAAGCTGTTGGATATAAATATCACCTGATGAGGCTTAATGTAGTTTTAACTTGACCAGATTGTCTTTGTCGACATTGTCAGTTTGATTGATTAGCTGCTAATTCTGTTGAAACTGTATTATAAATAAGTTGGCCGTCTGCTCCTAGAGACTGTAGATTTGATAATTCATATACAGCTTGTATCCTCACACTCACACTCATAAAATTTACTGAAAAAGGAATAATTAGTATTTGTAATGTAGAATTTGTACATTTGATACAGTAGCACAACATGAATAGTTTTATTCAGGCACTCAGCATTGCCATTTTTACCTCCCCTGAAGGTAAAAGAGGTTATTTTTGCAAATCGTAATACATTTAAGTGATGCTTATCCTGTGATACAGATTCAGTTGCAATTCTTTTTTTTCCAAGTTAGATCAAGTATGCTGCTTAATGGGTATTCTTCTGATTTCATCGAACAGATAATGCATTGTAAATGCGATCAAATATTTCCTTGTTGTTATTTAATTGTGACTTCAACTTCCCTGAACTTCCTTCCCTAACTCCCTCCCTTCAACTTTTACTTAATTTTCTTCTATATTATATCATGTTCTCTTGCAGCTTCCCTGTCTTTGAGAATCCTTACCCCATGGACATCCATGAGTCTCCAGTTACCTGCACAGCCTATTTTGCAGAGTGCCCACCTGACATTATTCCCATCCTCTACTCGATAGGAGCTAAACACAAGAAGACCGGCTACAGCCAAAAGGTAGGCAGGGGAAATAAGACGAAGAAGGACCTTCCTTTTGTGATGTATATAGATTTGTTTATTTATTGCTAGTATCAGTCTCTTTTTGGTAGTTAATTCTACTTACAATATTTGAGCAAGACAAAACATTTTGAAGCAAATTATCATTAACACATGAGTCATTTTAATCAGTACAGTTTTGCATTTGAGGCTGAAAGCATGAAGGAAAAACGTGATTATTTTTTGCTTTGTAATGAAATCGGTGTTTTGGAATATAATTTAACCTTACCTGCAGGGCTCAGTGGGTGAAAAGCATTGGGTTATGTTGTTGGTCCTTCAAAAATAATCAACACTCTGTTTGTAACCATGGCAGGAGTGGCCAGTTAGCGGGGGAACGTGGACGTTAGGCTCCCACACCTACCCAGAGATCATCATCACAGGGTAAGTCAGAAATATTGACAGGGAGATGTTGACAGTACAGAAAGACCTTGTAAGTCCATTAGCCCCAGCTGTTAGAAGAGAAGGTACAGCAACACCCATCATAATGAAAAGGGAATCTACAGTATATGCATGTCCTCACTCATATCATGACAGGACCAGAGGACAGGGATTTATATTTTGTGTTTTTAGTGCTTTATAACCCAGCACAGCACAGCCTGGGACCGTACTACATTGTAAGGGCTTGACAGGGATCTTAACCTGTTCCGAAGCACTGGGAATTTTCGATTATGTAGAAATACTAATCGTCACTGCCCAATTTTTAAGATGTAAGATAGTTGTAATGTTTATTACAGTTGGGGTTTTGCGATGTTGAAGCAAGGAGCAAGGTGAAATGTCTCATTTTCCCTTAATTTCCTGAGCCATTCTCGGAGTAATTAACAAGCTAGTTTTGCTTAATAGACTAAAGATCTATTCTTTCTCTTTGTTCAGACATGCTGACGGATCAATTAAGTTCTGGGACGCATCTGCAAGTAAGTCTAATCTCCATGTTTTTCTTTCTTCGTGAGTTATACTGGAGTGATACATTTTGATCAGCTCAGGCTTTTGTTGCATAGCTTGCTCAAATAAACAATATTTTTTCATGAATTCCTTGGTGAGTAATTTCAGATTTGCCTCAGGCGCTGAGCTCAAAGCAAACTAATAGCACCGCTATCATATGAAATGCTCCACAACAAATAATACAAGCACATGGCCCATTGTCATGTTCACAGATGGCCACACACTAAAAAAAACAGCATGTACATGTGTGGTTTTCTCAAAATCTTTTGAAAGGAATTTTGTCGACAGCTGTGGTCTGTGGATGACATTTATTTGCACGGCATTTAATCTGCTAAGGCTTAACTTTCTCTCTGTGTATTGATTGCAAAGTGATACCTGCTTTTCTCAGCCAAACACACCATCAGAATTCAAGCTCACCATATCAGCCTAAAGCTACTGTGTCTTGGAGTGTTAGTTGACTTGGATGCTAAACGTTTGTGATAATAATTTGGACACATTAATCCTTTTTATTTTATTTGTCATCCTGTCAAAAAAACAAGAGGTACAGTTCTTTTAATATGCAGCTCAAGTAATGTGTGTGTCATTGTCATTTATTTTCCTAATGTCTTTTGAAATCGGCAAACTTCTTTATGTCTGTTGTCATTTTTGACAGTAACTCTAACATTTAAAGATGATAGTTAAACACAATGGTCTGGTCTAGTTTGGTTTCTACTGTGCTTATTTTATATACTGTGTTGCTTTAATCGCATCTTTAATAAACCAAATATACTGGTGCGGATGCTAAGCAATGTGCTACTGTGGAAAAACTTATTTTAGCCACCTAAAAGGACCTACCTAAAAAAACAAATATCACTTTCTGTGTACACTGTAATTGGAATATTTTCACTAATTTACCTAACACTCTGTGGCAAGGCTAGACCAGTAACTCCTGTGTTTTCTGAGGTGAAATGACTGTTTTTGGAGTCTGGTGGCTTTGAGATAATTGCTTCAGTTACCTGTCAGAAAAGGTTTTCTGATGGCAAGGTAAAGCTGTAAAATATTCTAAATATAGTGTACCCTTAAACTGATACTGCTTTTTTAGGTTAGTCTGTTTGTTAACATTGTGTTTCAGTCTATTTTCTTCTGTATTCCTTATTTGATTCTATTACTTTACATTTGTTTTGCCATAAATGACTCAAGTCAAGCCTCTTTTAATCAACAATTCCTGAAAATTAGCTGTGCACAAACGATGCATGCTTCCAAGCACCTTGGCTGCTTTTGTCGATAGGACTCAGCACAGTTCTGTCTGAAGTAAAATCAGAGAGCTGTGGTCAATGTCCTGCCAGCCAAACAGAGTACTTACCAATGCCTGTTATACAGCTGCACTGTATGTGATGAAAATTTCTCAAATGGAGACGAGAGCCAAAAATATTATTGTCATCAGGATGGTGGAGAATAGCAAGTTATAAATATCTCTGCAAAACAGAAGCCAAAGGCAGATGGTAGGTATTTTAAATGACTAGGCTACTGCTTTTGTATCTCGTTATTATTATTATTATCATCATCATCATTATTATTATTATTATTATTATTATTATTATTATTATTATTATTATTATTATTATTAGCATTATATTAAAAAATCCTATACACTGGTACCACAAAGGCCAACTGTCATCCAAACATACTGCAGTCATACCATATCCATGCACTGAGCAGCATATTCCTTCATGGTATGGGTGCTTCCACTTTTCACTTTACTAAATGTATGTTGCCATTTACAGTACATTTTGCATTTCCAATATTTTCACCAAGCATTTTTTTAACCAGTCACACTACAGATGTTGTATAAGCTGAAGACCTCCAAAGCATTCGAGAAGCCTAAGCCAGGCGAGGGCAGGGCGGCCGAGTTGGTAGAGGAAGACCCCTTTGCTGTTCAAATGGTCAGCTGGTGCCCGCAGAGTCGCATCTTCTGTGTGGTCGGCATCTCAGCCCACATCATTCTGTATCGCTTCAGCAAATACGACGCCAACACTCAGATAGTGGTGAGTGAGATGAGAATCAAAGGAGATAAAGTAAGGTTCAATGTAAATCTTACAAACTCTTTCACTGATAAATTAAGTGACCATCTTTCAGAAATATGTTTTAAACCAATCTTCCAAGGTTCTGTGTAGAGGAAGATCTAATATAAATTTTGCTCATCCAACATTGTCAGTAAGCTGCGTCTGTTTAACACTAATTCAATCGATGTAGTTCACTGTGGTAGTCACGCTGTTACAGGACTGACTGTTATGGTAGTAAATAATAGTAGTTTTATTAAACCAAATGTTTGTTTCTGTCTCATCCGCAGTCACTAGAGGTGCGCCTACAGTGTGAGACAGAGGACGTCATCTCTCCCTCTGAGAATGAAAACAATCCTTGCTTCTCAGAGTCGGGCTCCCACTCACCCCAGCACCACCACCAACACCCAGCCAGCCCAGGCAGTGGGACACCTGAGGGGAACAAAGACTGCAGCCCCTGCCTTAAGTAAGAGCTCCTCACACACATTGTTTGTCAGTGACAAATTACAAATATGTGTTTACAAACAATTATTGGCATATTTGCAAAACAAGTAGCTACTGATGAAGACGCTCTGTCTGCATTGTTTGTTACCAAACTGAATATTTGTATCTAGAGCACTAACAATTGAACAGGAAAACAATGAAGCGCACTTTGTCAAGAACTAATTCAATAGTCATAAGTTCCAGCTTACAGTAAAGTGAACACTGAACATGAATGCGTCCCTGTTGATTATTGTTTCTTTATTTTTTTGTTGTTGCCTGTGACTTAAACACTGGGTCAACATTTTTTTAAAATATCTAATTGACGATGCCTTATTGTTTGTACGACAGTGTCAGTGTGTTGACTAAATTTAAAGTGAGTGCTGTGATTAGCCCTTAAAGGTGCAGTCATTAGGATTGAATGGAATCTAGCAGTGAGGTTGTAGAACTGAAATTTCTCTCATGTGCCAAGCTACCCACTCAGTCTGTACATATAAACACCTCATTCTAAGGTAAGGTAATGAAGAAAAAACGATGATTTTTATTTTCAGGTGAATATAAACAATGAAAACATTGTTACCACTGCATTCCTGTACATTCTTGCTGTTTACCTTTTGACACTTATGGTCAATTTTCATGACTGAAGCAAACATATTTCTGTGTCTCTTTCTCACCAAGTACTCTATGTAGGCTACATGACACAGTACTTTAAACTCTTCTTTATGTCTATTTCAGGGTGAAGGAGCGAATGGTTCGGGTCCCTCCTGGCTACCAGGCAGAGCTGGTCATCCAGCTGCTGTGGGTAGATGGAGAACCTCCGCAACAGATCACCAGCCTGGACATTAACTCTGCCTACGGCCTGTAAGTCTCCAGATGCATGACAGTCTCTATGTCTGCTGGTCGAAGTATCCATCTGTGTGAATATTGACTGTCTAGATTAGGAAAATGGGAAAAGCCTTTTTTTTTCATTGATTTTCCATTGTGCTAATCAGTTCCAAATCTTAGTAAGTCTGCAGTCAAGGCACCAGTCAGGAGGAGTTAGCACAAAGTACTTTAAGACAACGTTTCTGAAATCTTTGCTTATTAACATGGTGCATGGTGATAGTGTAAACTCCAAGACTTGACCTGAGAGACCAAGGATTTTTAATTTTGAAATTGTTAATTGTTCATTATAGGAAAGCACCTGATAGTTTTTTTAATTAAAGTTTCAACAGTGAATCTGCATGTTGGTGAACCCAAATGGCAGAAAACAGAACAGTCGGAAATGTCAGCCTCCAGAAATCATCTATCACACTGACTCTAAACCGCACACAGCATGCATGTGTGTACGCATAGTTCTGTCCATCTGTCTGTGCATATCTGTGTCTCCATTGGCCTGTCTCTCCATTTATACATGTTGAGTTTTCTGGAGTATAGAAATATATTTTACACAGTTCTAATTCTGCCCCGTTTCAGACCACCAGTGAGTAACAGTTACCAGCAGCTAGGTGTAATAAATCAGTGACATCGGGGCCCTGCAGTGTGCAAACTGTTTATTCGTTTATTTCATAATCTGCTCACCTTTGGCTCAACAACTGTGTGCATATTTCTACTTAGAAGTTACCAGCAGCCATAGATGTTACACTGAATAAAGTGAGTGAAGATCAAGGTGGCGGCCACTAAATACCAGCAGCAATGGCAACAAGATTCATTGAGATGGAACATTAAATAGGCCAGTTTGTCATGTGAGTGTTATTGTACATGTAGAGAAAGCAGTACATACCTGAAGATAACACCAACTGGTAATGTTTGTGTTTATTTATTAATGAATAATAGAGAGGACTTAAAAGCATTTGGATATTGGGATGTGATGCTGTATCCTTTGCTTAACATATAGCACAGTCAGTGGTGGAAAAAGTACACAAATCTATAACACGAGTCAAAGTATAGATACTCCTGGTCAAATATCACTCCAATACAAGTAATAGTTGCTCAGTCAAATTATTACTTGAGTTGAATCACTGGAGTGCTTGCATTTTTAAAAAAGAGTATTCAAAGTGCCTAAATAGAACTCAACACATATACATTAACAGAACACAGTACGCTGTCATCTCAAAAACTTCAAACATGGACTTGGACCCGCTGCTGATGAGCTCTCCACTCTGCCTGTCTCTACCGTTGAACTGCACAATATGAGTAGCATGTGTGCAAAGTAGATGTACAGGAACATCCCTAAGACAAACAAACCACACGCAGAACTGCATTGTCACAGTTTATGGTATTTTATATTTCAGAAAAGAAAAAAAAAATCATCGTCTGACTTCAAAGCAGTTTTACTGAGTAATGTGAGCTTTTGTAGAAATGTGGTGGAGTCAAAAGTAGAATATTTGTCTTTCAAATGAAGTAGAGTCGGACTAACAAGTTAAAACAAAAACTAAATACTCAAGTAAAGTCTGTTCACACAGACAGAGACAGACGACCCCAAAAATTTGCCCGCATCGAGCTTTCGCCATAGTGTGTGCAGGCCTGCAGTCAGAGCTTGCCAAATATAATTTCAATATAGTATACTGGACTCCTGAGTCTGTACCAAGCCACTAGTGAGCTGATGTCATCATTTCTGACTGTCTTCCTCTGTTTCCTTTCTGTGTCTTTTATTCATCTTTTTCTTTGATAAAGGTAATTTTAATACTTTGAAAATGACTGGATGTCAACTTAAGTAATGGTTGACTTTTCTATATAGTTCTGTTTTAAAAATTTAAGAGATGATGTGCATCTGTGTTGAAGAGAAGTTGATTTACTTCCTGAGTCCAGAGTGCTTTAAAACCACTTGTATGGCTTTGCTGTGAAAAGTTCTGTTGGCGGAATCCAATAAAATCACAGCTCTTTTAAAAAAAGATCTATATGGGTCAAGGCGAGGCCATCATCTGCCTCTCCTCTCTAAAGCTTTTCACAGCTTGAATAGAATTCCGGAAATTGATTTTTTCTTTTTTGTTTCATTCATTTTAGCTTTTTTCCACTCAAACCTGCTTATTAAAACACACACACACACACACACACACACGCACGCACACACACAAACACGGTGAACAGTGCACCTAACATAAAAAGCATTACACTACAACACATTAGTGAACAGCAACATTAAAACACATTACACAAAGGCTCTGCAAGAGGAATGTTAACAGCAATAAATCAATGCCACATTAGTGTCCTTACACATTACCGAAGGCACCACAAAGGCACAAGGCTGTCTCCTCTGGTCACCTTCATGGCACGCATGTGTTTAACAAAGGATAGGCTCACTGTTGTCTATCCTAAGTCTTACTTAAACGTTTTATTTTCATTAATAAATGTGCATTAAGAGACCCCACTAACAGTTTAAGATCCAAGAAACTAATGTTGCAGCTTCTCACTGGGATTAGCCCTCTCTTGGCTACCTGTATGTCAAATTAATGACAACAGTAAGAGCAGTAATGCCGTTTGTTGTCAACTGACTGAATTCTTTTTGGACATGCTGAAATTGAGAGCAAAAAGTGGGAGATCGTAACAATAACACAGATGACAGGCTGCAATAAGACTCTTTTCTTACCACCATTTTTCTTGAGCTGTCAAGCCTTTAGCTTTCATCAATGAATGCTGCACTGCCCCGTAATGTTGTTTTTGCTGGTTTTTTTTGTAAGGTTCAAGCTGTGTTTAACTGTTGCTTGCACTGAAAGGCTGAATAAGAGTATGGTTTGGGCACTGCTGCCTTTACACTTGTTGGTTTTCTTGTGTATTCTAATTGATGTTTTTTAAAAGCGTAATCGTGTTTGTGGTATTGAAATTACATAGACTACATGACTGCCCTTTCAAACACGTCCAAATTACAGACATCACTGTGGTTGGTGTTGTCACGACCATGTGACAGTAATTTTAACTGAACCCGACATCTGCATGGTGAATACAGGAGCGCAATGATTGACTGGGCAGCAGCAAATTTGAGTGGCATTTATATATTTGCCTCACTTAATTTAGCTTTTTTTAAATTATTGCTGGATTGAAAGACCACTGATAGAGCCATTTGTTGTGACTATCGTCCAATTCTGGTCAGTGCCTGATCAGCTGGAACGTCTTTTGTATAAAAACAAACAGAAAAAAATGACTGCCAACAAGTTTCTCTTGATTGGTGAAGCCAGAGGCTCTGGAGCGACAAAGGGTAGCAGGTGGCAGTGTAGCATGTGGGAAATCTGGTATTAATATTCAAAAACAGCAGCAATAGCAGTGTGAGGTAATAGATCTCTTTTCTTCAAAGACAGAATTTTGTTGACACTAATTACACCAAAATGTCACAGTTAATTTGACAGTGTGTGATAGTGCTACATGCAGCACCTCTAATGTCAATGAGAAAAATAACCTGGTGAAACAAACCTGCCAACACAATTAATGTCTCAGCTCAATAACACTCTTTCTCCTCCATGTAAATGCAAATGTCTGTGTGTGTCTGTGCATGTGCACGTGCCTCCTTGCTGTGTTTGTGTGTGTCTAGTTTGGCGTTTGGCAACTGTAATGGCCTGGCGGTGGTGGACTACTTGCAGAAAACCATCCTGTTGTGTATGTCGACACTGGATCTGTATGGAGCCGCCGACCCCTACCAGCGCCTTACCCGCTCCCCCCGCAGGAACAGACAGTCCACCTCAGGTAGCACACACATGCACCTCTGGCACCCTGCAACACAAACATGTACGCATACAACTAACACTCACTGTGCAGCTACACAATAATGTGTCAATAATGTTGTTGTCATAGCCAGACTATCGTCTTTTTTCTATGCTCCTATCCTTTCTGCCTCCATTTCTGCTGGTTCTACTGTCCCCTTCTTCTGTTTCTGTTTCTCTATCAAGGTTAGACTGATCAATCAGGCAAATCTGATCTATCTTTCATGAGTAATCTTAAATTAGTGATGTGGATGGTTTCTATATATTTCCTGTACCATAGCTCTCAAGCCCTTTACCTGATCAATACCATTTGATCAGGTTAAGAGTTTCTCCTACAGATGAGGGACATTTTGACCAGATTCCACCTTAGGATTAAGTCTTTTATTATTATAATTCTTACTACATTTACTGTAGGAACATTTTGTAAAAAAAAAAAAAATATTGTAACATCTTAATAAATAAATATTAATGTCCATTATGTTTACACTTTAAACTGGCCAACAGCATGTAAAGTGGTTCACTTTCATTCCCACAAGCCATAGCATTAAAGTTTTAATGTGGATTCAGTCATAAAAATCCAAATAAATGATACAGAGTGTGTATTAATATAACTCTGAGAGGGGACATTTGCAGATTGCAACCAGCTGAAACTTTTCCTGGTCAAAATTCATTCAGTGTTTGTTGTTTATGAGGTTTTCATCAAGAGCCAAATTATCTGCAGAGGTCTTTCTCTTTCCAAAACAAACAGAGCCAGTGATAGAAAAAAAAAAAAACAGTAACGCTGACAAACACTTGCAAATCAGTGTTTCTCTGGACTGCTTTATGACTCAAAGTATAATGTGCAATACTGTGTAATACTTATGTCAGTGTTAATGGACAGTGGTCTAAAATCTGCATCAGAAACTTTTTTGCCCTGATAGAAATAAAATGTGTAATATGTGTAAGTATTTAGAGTAAGTTGACATTAACTGTGGCAAAATGGGCATTTACACAAAATATAGTCCATCAACAAGTACATTTAAAAGATACGGGTATCTGCATGTACACTCAAAAACCTGTATCAGTCCAACCTTATTTCTTGCCTCTCTTTGCTCTTTTTCCTCTCACACAATTACATACAAAGACAAAAAAAACACCCGTCCATCTCAGTATGCCTGTCACAGATCTGCACTATGATATGAAGTGCATGTTAACAGGCTGCGTGTCATTCCACGTTGGCATTATTATGCATGTTGTCATGTTTCTCTGTCCTTTCTGTTTTCAGTCGTGCTTGAGCATAGATCTGTAGTCAAAAGCCACAGAGGTGTCGTTGTACTTCCTGACCCCTGCCTCCCTTTTCTCTGCTACTGATCTTTGCTCGTGATGGTCCCTGAAGACTCTTATTTATACTTAATGCGAATATATGCAGCCCCACTGTACAGGAACGAATGTTTAAGATACAAGCTGCACTTTTGTTGTTTGACCTTACAGTAACCTCTGGATTTGAGGGCATGGCAGCTCCAGCGGTTTAATATTTTAGATGTCTAAGGTCCTTTAAGCAATTTAAAGTACTGAGCTCTCTCTGATTATATAATTCCCACAAGTGTAGCTAAGAATGCGCTTACAGGTATTCAGATTTTTGTGAAGGGGAATATTACTGTAGATGGAGGGATGACTTTGGGCTTTGGAACCCACTTTCTTCATTTGGTGTTGCTTAAGTGCTATTATTGACTACCACAGCACTTATTGTTCCCAACTTCCTGTTTTGTAAAAGTCTTTCTGTGATGGATCTTTAAGATCAATTTGGAGATGGAGGGGGAATAAAAACAGGCAACGGTGCCCTTTTTCTGTACCCCAGGTGGTGATGTTATACTCTTGTGCAGTCACTATGCTGGAGTTGATATAATACTCAAGACAAAAACACTGTCGAAAGGCCAAGTGAAATACATGGCACTTACTAAACTATCTTTAAGCTGCTGGCCTTGTCTCTTTCTGTAGTTTTCCAACATTTCAGAGCATAGTTTTCTGTCCTTTTCACAACATTTTTAGCTGTTGTCGCCACACATATGTGTATGTGTGTACTATATAAATGTCATTCAGATTTAGTGGATTCATTTCATAAAACGATGTTTAATTATTGATTCTTTTAGGTATGTTTGGCTAGTTATAATTAGAGAATTATGCCAGTCGAATCAGATTTGGTTTCATTACAAATATTAAAGGATTAAAGTTTGAATGAGATTCAGAGGGATGTTAAATGTGTCTGTGACATTCAAGTCATATGATAAACAAGCTAACTGCACAACACCATTGTGTTGCCATCACTAGGTATCAAACAAAATCTAGAGACTGTATCGTATTATGTTGCCGTAAGCTGTAAATTCAACACTTCTATATAAAGGATAACCTTATCTTAGAGCCCTTGAGCTGGGTTCACACTACAACAAAACACAGCAACAAGATGCCCAGCTACATTATTGCCGAGTTGCTGTTATAGTGTGCTCAATAGTTAAGTCGTCACAATGTGTGTTTGTTACTTGCCAAAAAACACCTCGACTGACATCATCTAAAGTTCGTATGTAGGCATAAAAACATCTTATGCTTATGATCAGTTTCTGAGCCCCATTTTTGCACCAGCCAAAGACAGTTAGCATAATCAGCTAACTGAGTTAAATAGCACAGTGCACAGCTAAAAAGAAACCATATGATTGGTTGACACTTCATCGCGTCATTGGGGCACTGAAAAAAAGTTTAGTACAACTTTTAATTGCATCTTGCCTGTCAGCAGTGCCAGTTGTTAGGTATCAGTTTGTAGCGCCATGTCTCTGGCTTCCATTGAAAATTAACCGTAGCCTGTTGCTGTGTTGTTTGTAGTGTGAACACAGCGTCACAGTGCAAAGCCATTCCTCCTCTGGTCCACTGCATAGTGTTTTCAGGTGCCTATACCAATCACTCTGCAGCCAAATCTAGGGACCAAAACATCCCCAGAAGAACACTGCACACACACTGACTAGTAAAAAAAAACAAAACCCAAACTGTCTGCTTGACTTGATGCAGTCTCAGTTGACTGAGTGGTCTCCTACTAAGTTGCTGGCCCTAGTTATAACGCATTATTGATACCACGTTTGGACAGATGGCAAATTGTAGGGATGTCCTGATCAAGTTTTTTTGCCCCCGATCTGTCATTTGATTTTGGGCATCTGCCAATATTGAGGTCTAATCTGATACTTGTGTTTACCTGGATAATACAGCTACATAATGCACACTTCAAGTACTTTAAACTTATTAAAATAAACCCAGAGAATATGCTTGACAGTTTAATAGCTGTGCAATGCAATATAAAAATACAAATGTCTGCATCTAAACAGTCCCTTAAGGGTTTTTTTATTTAATTTATTTATTTATAAGTAAACAAACTAAAAAATATTTTTATGTGGCTCTTGTCACAATTCCACTTACTGCTCTATTTGTTTTTTCAACAAAATAACAAAGTAAACAAATTCAAATGTGTCTTCAGACATTGCTCTCAAATCCACTTAGTGTAGTATTGTAATAAAAATACAGAATACTATAAATGAGTAATATAATCACAGTTCCACTTCAGAGTCGTGTTATAGCTGAACTTTAACAATCCCAGTCACAACAAATAAAAATCGGTCACAGTTCCTCTCATCACAGCTTTATAGTAAAACTACTTCACAAAAAATGAACAACAAAAAGTGGTGTTGCAGTAAGTTGAACATGAAAAAACAGTTTCTACTTATTGGAGTAGCAGCACTAGGATAAAACCTGAATATCAAATCATGCTCTCCGTTTACGACACCTGTGTGATGGCGGATGTAAAAGAAGGATCGGACGGGCGCATGCTCAAAATAACCAATCAGTTAAAAAATGCATTAGTTGGCCCGATACCAATCTTTCCTGTCCGATCTGGACGTCCCAGCTAAAGATATCTAAACAAAATGCTATCTAAAGCAATTATTGGATGTGACAAGTGATATATTTTGTGCTGCTTTGTAAATGATGATGCGTTGCCTGCTAGCCTAGTCGTTTACTTCTTGTGCAAATGACCCATCACATCAGTGTTTCTGGGGTTTGCTGCAGTAGCGGGTATATCTTGTCTGTCCTCCCCTGACACTAACTCGGTTGCTGCTTGCTCTCACTTTCTTTTCCACTCTAAGCCTGTGTGTTCTTCTCTCCCCCCCTTCCCTGCTTTTTCCTCCCCTCCCTTTCCTCTGTCATAAAATTTCTCAACTCTATCCTTCCTCTCATACTTCACTGTCGCATTCTTTTGTCTCTCCTTTTCTTCCGTCCCACCTTACTCATACGCCTCTCTACATCCGCTTTCTCTCTCCCACCTTCCTGTCCTCTCTCATCTCTCCCTCCCCTGAATCTCTACCTACACAACTCCTTATTCCTTCCTACCATTCTTTCCACTCCTCCTCCTCCTCCTCCTCCTCCTCCTCCTCCTCCTCCTACCTTTTGGTGACTCTGTGGCTGCTGGTGTGGGCATGTGGGCCTGCCTGACAGAGTTTTGCATGCGTGGCCTGTCTAACTTTTATTCAGATTCAAAGAAAAGGATCCGTACATCCTATCAGAGTAAGTCGGGCCTTCCTAAAGGCTGGGGGACTCTGTGTTTGTGTGGGGGTGGGGGTGGGGGGTCGTTGCAGTGTTGTGGTGGATGGAGATTGTGGCCGTAGGGACTTGGACAGTATGATGTGGACTGAAAGCAAAGGGACAAACCAAAGAGATGTTTGGAATAAAAGTGGTTGTTTTATATGTTTATTTAGCCATATAAAACAGAGCTTCCCTATTCCAGTCATGTCTGACAGTATGTCCTTTGCAGAGAGCCACTCCTTTGAGTCTGTTAAGTAAGGGCAGTTATAAATATTCTATGATCCATGTGATGTATATTTCAACTGAAGCATACTTAGTGGGGTGAATAAAGCCTTGTCATCCATTGGGCCTAGCAAAACTAAAATGTGTGCTTTTGGTCTATGCTTACAAAGGAATTCTTAATTTTGTATGACAATAAAGGTTTAATCAGAGTCCCTTCAATCATTTGTAAAGCCAGTGTAAATGATTGAAGGAAATTTGCATTAAGAAGTTTTGCTGGAAACTTTGAAGAGAAATAATTAAATTAATCAAAATTTTTTGAACTGTGACGACTCAGTGAGGCTGTTAATGAAGCACTAATGAACGCGGCTTAAACACCCCACATTTGAAGTCAGAATAAAATGAACACGAATTAGAAATTTTAACATTTATGGTGGTTTTAAACAGGGAAGTATTACTTCTCATTCTGGTCTGTGCTTGGTGCATGTGATCAGATTTGATCAGATCCTGATCAAATCTGTGTCTGTTGTGTTCTGTAATTTGACTGTATAAGCCACTAAGCCACCATGAGATTTGCACTACATACTGTAGATACTTTATTACTGTATTGCTATTAATGTTTTCATGCAATCTGGTCAGAAAGTCTAAATTAAGGTTTATATATATGTATTGAATAGATTGTAGTGCAGGTCACATCAGATTTCAGCCACTCTGCTCCAGGAAGACAAAATAAATTCTGTAAAACATTCACACGGGGAAAGCAAATGGCAAATATGAGTAAAGACCCTATATCCCAAAAATATCACACCTTCACAAATGATACTTAAACACTGGGTTTTGATTATGCAGCTTATCAGAGATGATAAATCAAATATTGTAGAAGACTGAATAAGTCCTTTCTTGGGGCTCTGCGCGGCTGACATCAACAGAGATGGCTTCTTTTAAATGCATACGACTGAAAGGGTTAAAATTATCTGACTGTTTGTTTTCTCATTTTTCAGGCCTTACTGAACTCTCTGACAACCAGCAGTCCATTGACATGGAGAGAAGCAAGTCACCCACCTCAGGTAAACCGCTGACACACAGAAACACATGCACACACTCCCAGCTCCACATTCCCTGTATGGAAACATATTTTATGATTGGCACTGTGAAGCTTTGCTGGGATGCCTTTGTCTTTCAATGTGAGCTATACCTACTGAATGCAGCCTGTGGACACCTCACCCATCACCAGAGCATCCTCACCTGATGAGAATGGCAGCTGTTTAAAATAGCAACTCATGTTTGAGGTTTTAGTGTTTCATCCAGAGTTTGAAAAGGTGGTAGAGAATGCCTTCACTGGAAAGTTGTTGGTGAGAAAATGTGATGTAGTTATCAGACAGTTTGACTGCCATACTATGGCTTCTCTAATGCATTTTGTCACAGTCTCCAGCTGGTTTTCCTTTATTCCAATGTCATGTAATGATTTCACAAAGGTAAGCCAGAGAAAAGAAAACATTTTTCATTTACCCTATCCCCTCAATGCATTTTTGACTTTTTTCATTGTCCAACTCTTCTTCTTGTCTTGGACTGTGTGATAAGTCCTGCCACTGCTGTGATGGACCTGGGATAGCATGAAAGCAGCCAACAGACTGTGACAGAGAGTAAAAGATAAAGAAAGCAAAGCATATGGATGGTTAGAGAAAGTAGGGCCAACCAATGCTGATGCAATATCTGGCGAAAGTGATTACCTGTAATTTTTAACATGTGGCAATGTGCACAATTTTTGCAAAAGCAAGTCTAAAATATCTATCTCAAAACAGATCAGAACAGCTCTCATAACTGGTTAAATTATTTATTTGTATCATCCATAATATATTAGAAAAACCTTGTTTGCACTGCTTTCAGTTAAATATTTGCTGGCATGTTAGTGTGTAGCAGCACTTGACTTGCATTAAATGCTACAGGAAGTATAATGAAATAGACATGCCTCTGTAGAGGGGATTGGTGTGATGAAGCATATAATGTAAATGCAAATTGTAGTTAATGTTATATTCATTAACTTGTCGCCTGCTTTAGGCCTCAGGATGACAGATGCAGCGGGATGGTGGATGTGATGGTTTGAAGTTGAGTGCTAGAGATCAGCTGCACGGCGAGAGAACGGTGGCTCATAATCACAGATCAGAGGATAATGTAAGAAGTCCCTGTGTGCTGAGTAAAGGTCGGATGCAATATATGAGGTTTTAAACCATGAGATTGTTTATAGTATGTTGAGGTTTGTGTGGTTGGGGACGGGCAGATGAAAAGAGAATGTGTTTGTGATTGCTAAGAAAGAAACAGATATGCATAATGGAGAGAGAGAAAGAGAGAGAGAGATGAGAACATTTCCCAGCAGGCGCTTCTGTATCTGTTATGGGAAAACACTTCATCTCAGCAAATTCAGAACTTAAAGGTCAACCGAAGAAAGTGTGCAAATCTGTGCTTAAGACACTGCCAAGCAGGCATGCTGTGTTCTTGAGGCTCAGCTTGTTTTATAAGGCTTCAGTTTCCAAACAATTCACTTCAAACTAGCTAAATTTATTAGAAATGTTCACGTCTGGAAGCTCAATTCTGCCACTGTGACTAAAAAATGAATCTTGTTAGTCATTATAACGAAAAACTTATTCAAAATAATAGGTTGGTATCTCAAAAAAAAACTTTCTTATTGTTTAAAGTTTCTAAGTAAATAGTTATAATAATATGCCAAGTCATTGTTCTGAGTTCTCGTTTTAAGAATTTATCTTATTATTTTGATTTGATAACTCTTTATTTTTAGAAATGTTTTTTTTTGAGATACTAATTCATTTTTTTTTTTTTTTAGAAAGTTTCTTAATATTTTGAGATACTAACTCATTATTTTAAGAAGGTGTCTTATTATTTCTAGAAACTAAGTTGTTTTTAGAAGGTTTCTAAATGTTTGAGATACTAACTCATTATTTTGCAAAAGTTTCTCAATATTTCGAGATACTCATTATTTTGAGAAAGTTGCTTATTATGTTGAGATGCTAAGTCATTATTTTGAGAATTCTTTTCAATGTTATTGACTGGCTTTGAGAAATTGTCTCCTTATTTTGAGATTTTCTATTATTATGAAATACTAATTATTTTGAGATGTCATTATTTTAAGAAGGTTTTTAATTTTTAGATACTTACTCATTATTGTCAAATACAAAGTCATTATTTTGAGATCCTAACTCATTATTTTAGCAAAGTTTCTCATTATTTTGAGATATTACCTTGTTATTTTGAGATAGCAACTAATTATTTTGAAAAACGTTCTCATTACAATGACTTACAGGATTTCTTTTATCACAGTAGTGCAAAGTGACTTCCATACCTAACAAAGCAGCTAGTACTTGATTTATAGAAAAAAATATATTAAGGTTGATTTTTTTTCAGTCCTCTCAAGGAAAAGAGGAGGGATGTAAAGTATAGTTTTCAACATCCAGAAATAGCTGTCTGCTAAACCTTCCAACAGAAAGAGAATACTTTGAAACTTAAGAACTCTTTGTAATTACATTCTAGGAAAATCTGATCCTGAGGGGAGGATGTTTGGGAACTCAAAATATTATGTCTTTGAACTAAGCAGAGGTACAGTGAAACCATGTTTTTCTCACAAACACGGGTGGGCCACAGCTGATCTTTGTGTAAGAAGGTATCATTAGCCGCTGATAAATTCAAACATTTACCCTGAGGGATATGTGAATGCTGGGGCATGAGCATGGTGCCATTGTGTGCATATATTCAATTAGTCCGATGTGTTTTACAGAGAATAAAAGCTTTGGGGATTTTTGCCAGCACTGAGGCACTTCACATGCTTGTGAAAAAATAATTTGACAGCTTTCAGGCCACCAAGGGCCCTGCTGTTTCCCACTTCCCATCTGGCAATGCACCAGAACTTTAACCCTCTCCTTATAGGCGGTGAGCTCACTTGGCTCCATGTTGCCTTGTCGGACTATGCCCACATGGGCCTCATGGGTCAAAGGCTTTGAATGTCTTATATTCTCACTGTAGACAATTGGGTTGTTTTGCCTGTCTTGCTGCTACCAAAATACTTAGATAGTTGAAAACAGGTGGATAAATGGACCTATATATGCACATATCTTGGTTGTGCTGCAGAAAATCAGTCAACAGCAGGCTGTTTTTTTTTGTTTTTTTTTAGTTGAGTCTTGCTTTTCCATCTGTCAGGTGAACTTTTGATGGCAAAATTTGTGCAAACTGACAAATGAAATCATTATATTCCAAATGCTGCCTATTTGTCAGTATAGCACATAAGTAAGCATTTTTTTTGCCCGGTACCATAGAAAGACCAATGCGCTATATCTGCAGGAGGATGAATAGAGTGCATCAACAATGATTCAGTGACTCAGAAATCACTCTGTCAGGCCGTGAGATTTTTGGCTTTCAAAACATTCAGCTGCTTCGTGATGGAGGGCTGTGCTACAAACAAGTGAGCAGTGTTGTTACATTTTAACTAAGCGGAAGGCTTTGATTTCACCATAAAGCAAAATAAAAGGGCTAACTGAAATGCAATGCAGAGAGGTTGTACACTTCCACTTCCTCCTTGTGTGTTTTTTTTTTTTTTTGAAAAGAATGCCCATGTTTTGTTCAGTCAGTTTTTAATCAACAGTGATTACGGGCTGTACAAATAAACTGGTCCTAACTCGACTAAATGCTTCATATTATGCTGATTAGTGTTTATCATTTAATTTTTTTATTTAACAACTGCACTTACATTGTTTGCTTTATCAGTACATATGTATTGTACCTTGTATTGTACGGGATACAAACATTGGTTGTCACCTGGTTGAGCTTATCTCTCTAAAAGCTGTCCTTTTTGTCTGCTCCTGTTTTTTGTACTCTCCAGTCTTGCATTTTGAGCATCTTAAGGAGAGCATACAAACAGAATAACAAAACCAGGACAAGATGTTCTCTGCAGCCTTGGCAGAGTCTTTCAGCATTGTGATGTGGACTAGGTCATGGTCATTCTGTTTCATTACAAGCCTGTCATTTGCTAATTACAGAGACAGAAGAAAGGGAAAATTATGGAGAGATGGACAAAAAGCGTACGGACAGACACAGCACGACACATTGTGATCAAGTGTCTGGTTCATTTACCCGCAGAGAGGAAGAAAAGGCAGATTAATTTTGCAAAGCTAGTCTATTGAGCTGAGTGCAGCTTGAGAATTACAATCTGCAATCAAGATGGAAATGTTAACAGTGGTTATTAGCAGTGCGGCCTAGCTTGAATATTTTTCTTCAATATTAATGCAGGAGTGATTTGGACTGTATTAAAACTAGTTATGGCCGGAGACAAATGAGGAAGCACAGCTGTACTCTGCTTCATAGGCGAAGAGTTCATGGTTTGTTTCCTCCTGCTGGATATCAACTTCCACCTTTCTCTATGGCCATTAGAGGCTGTCTGGCTGTCCCTGGCACACCAGGTGTGCTGTGTCTGTTCGAGGCCATATACATACTGTAGACAGCTTATTAAGGAAGCCAGTTATTGTCCACATTCACCCCGTGTGTCAATAACTGCAGCCGCCCCTCTTTTCTCCCCTTCACATATTGTTCCCTCTCTTTTACCTGACCCCTTTTCTATCTTACTTTTGTCATTAGGCCCAGTAATTGGCCCTTCTCCTGCCTGAAAGCTGTCTTCCTCCACATCCTTCCCATCGTCCTCTTTTTTTATGTCCTTAAGTCTGTTGTTTTGGTTTTGGGTTATGTGTTACATTTCCCTGAGGAGCATTATGTTACGTGTGGCTATAGCAAAGCTTATTTGACCAGGTCCAGAAAGAATAACAAGCTGAGATGCCAGTGATCGGTGGCTGACCCGGCAGGATATTTTTAGCAGTGGGCATCTCAGCTGGGAAAAGGAGGAAATGATGGCTGAAACTTTACAGTGTGTCGAACTGGTGCCACCTGCCCAGCTTAATGCAACTCAAGGTGGCTTGATAAAGCTTAAAGTAAGTCTGCCTACAGTTTCTGTTCTAAACTCTGCTGCTGCACTACCATCTATAATAAAAAATAGTGAAAACTATGTATTATGTCAGTATACGTATAACAGTATAGGTATAATGTTTAATGCCCCCATCATATGGACACATTTGTTTATTAAACATGCATCATTAAGCACATAATGTTACAGTGGTAACAAGACTTTGAAAACTGGTACATATTTCAGTTAAAAAATATTTGTTACGATAAATCAGTGTCTCTAGACAAGTTTGGTCATCACGTTTCCCAACTCTAATGCTTTTTCTCTAATATCTTAAGACACAATGATGCAATAATATATTGTTGTACAGTTTTTGTTACACACTAACATGCAACAAATGAGTAACACAGTTATAATAGTAATACAGTTGAAGCTTTTTTCAGTTTGCTGATGTAAAAATAAAAAAAGTGAGAAAATTGAACAGCTACCTTATGCCATACCAAATTTTAATTTAACCATTACACTTAAAATCGTCATTTGCTCTGCCATTTATTGTTTCTGTTAGAACCACAGGTCCATTCCTAGGATGCCTCTTAAAAGACAAGCTTTGCAAAGCTCCGGGAAAGCCACAGTTACCTCCATAGTTGGCCGCTGTGCTGCAGCCAGCTCCCAAGATGGATGGCCTGGGAGCCAGGCGGTTTGCTGGTGTAATAACAGAGTGGAGAATGAAGTTGTTGGAGAGTAAAGCTACAAATGGCAGACTTTTGGCTTGTTGCCATGGGTTGGCAAGCTAACAACTAACAGGACTGTGCCTCTTCCACTCAAAAAGGCTGCTTCAGGCCACCAGTAAGCAACCCTGTGTTGTCTTAGAAGTGTTATTTTATTATGCCTCCACACCAGCGATAGCCGAGGCTATTCGGTTGTACGTCTGTCCGGCACATTCTTGTGAGTCAATATCTTAAGAACACCTCAAAGGAATTTCTTCAAATTTGACACAAACATTCACTTGGACTCAAGGATGAGTTGATTAGATTTGTTGTGATCAAAGGTCAAGGTCCCTGCTGCCTTTTCTGTCTCATTCTTGTGAGTGCAGTATCTCAAAAACACCTTGAGGGAATTCCTTCAACTTAAGCAAAAACGTTCGTGGATGAGCTGATTAGATTTTGGTGATCAAAGTTACAAGGTCACAGTGACCTTGCATTTGTCTCATTCTTGTGAGCACAGCCTCTCAGGAACACCTTGAGGGAATTTCTTCAACTGTGACACAAACTTTCATTTGGACTCAAGAATGAACTGTAGGTCAAATGTGACCCCATAAAACATGTTTTTGACCATAAATCAAAAAAAATTGAAACTGATTGAAAAACCCTCCTTGAAACTGTGTTGATTGTATAGATCTCTGCTGCTGGGGGGAAGATGTGTGTGAAGCATCTATGTTTTCACAGTCATTGATTTAAACAGTGTGTGCGACTTGGCTGGTGCATGGAGGCATACAGCTGCATGGCAGTATATCTAGTTTTTCTTGAGACTCATAGGTGGGATGGAGAGAAAAGAAAAGGTAAAATCACTGCAGCAAACTGTAATAATAGTCTGGAAAACCTGCTGTCTATTTTGGCATCATGTTGGATAATTTGTTGGTGACATTCTTATGTAAACAAATATTCGAGGTCATGTCCATGTATCATACATTAAGTTGATAACGTATTTATCATGACAGGCCTAATCAGTTGTAGTCAAAGCAGTAGTAGTAGTAGTAGTAGTAGTAGTAGTAGTAGTAGTGCTGTTGTTGTTTGTGATAGTAATAGCTTGTGAAAACTTTGAGTCTCATTGCTGGTGGTATAGTGTCCTTAACCTTCCTACTAACCCTTTTATTTTCATAACCTCGCAACTGTTTTCCTCCCTGTTATCTGCAAGTCTCTCTTTCCCCCAGTTCACCCATTGTGTTTGTCTCTCCCCTGTTGCCCTGAAAAGTCTGTGTCTGTTCTGTTGGATCTCCTATTCCAGTTCATTACCCAACCTCCCTTCACAATGACCCGCGTGTCCTGCCAGAGCCTGTGGCCAGTCTGAGAGCCAGCCACTGCAGTCCAGTCTTTTACTTGCTGGACAATGGTAAGAGAAGGAAAGTGCTCACGGATCTCAGCCTCCTCATGGACATCTGCTTGTGGTTTTTTACTGAATGGCATTAGTGCAACAAGGAAGGGGGAAGGGATATTTGGGTTGTTTCTTCGACGGGGGGTTGGTTCAATGTTGCAACTTGCATGCTAACTCTGCTTCCACACTGTGAGCAACATGATCAGAGGTACATTTATACCTTACAGAGCCACAAAAACATTGTTAGAGTCCATGAATGTCAAGAGCAAAGCAGATTTTTTAAGCTTTCTTGTTTTCCCATGTGTCATGAAGAACAGATCTCCTTAGCAGGGGCAAAAACTATTCAGAGCTTCCCATTTCACAACAACTTCAATTTGAAAGACTTAATGTCTTAATGAAATGATAAAACAAAACAACACAGTGAGGTGCGCAGGTGCTTGATGCTGCACTGATGACTCCTATTGATGCAGTGGCAAGGACTGTAGGGCATAGGGGCTTGGGCATATCAAATTTGGAGAAAACCAGGGGAAATCACACAAATAAGCAATACACATATCACACAATCACTGTAAATATTTCAAAATATAACAAAACATATCTCATTTTTGATGATTAAAACATTGTAGGTGCTGTTCACCACACAAATGCAATCAAACCCTCTCGCACCACGATCGGTCACATTAGAATGACCCATCAAACAAGTTGCTTGCAGTGTAAATGAGCTGACAGGGACTGTGTTTCTAGGCGTAGAGTGTCTGTCGCTGCCTTGTCAATGTGTTCCATGCCTTTGTGCGACTGCTGGTGTTGCATTATCCGTCTGCCCCAGCTGCAGGGGGTTAGACATCAAGTTGTTTGTTGTATGTGCCAGATCTGGGCTTTGAACTTGGATCATCATTCAGTAATACTGCAAGGCAGGCGGGCTTGGGAAGAGGAAGGGGTTGTATTCCAGCCGGGGTACTTCTCCTCCTCACTCGTCAGTGCCTCTGGTGCTTCATTTCTGTGTGACGTCAATCATTGTGCCTCCACTGGAACCACACATCTTTGTCACGAAAAGGCAACATGCTTCTTTAGTGGACTGTGGTGCTCAGAATCTCTCTCATCATGTCTTTCTGACTGTGTATCAGTAAACCAACAATCTCATCTTGTTGTCATCTCGGCTAACATTCATCACTGTTTCGTCTTTAACTAACTGCATGGTGCAAACTACATGGTCAGCTGCGGTGCTGATAAATATGAGTTCAGCTTGCTTTGTGCGTTTATCAGTGTTGTGGCCTGATCAAGTCCAACAGTACCCCCATTTGTGACCTTAGCACTCTGTGCATTACTAAGATTCAGTCACATGAAGCTTCTTATAAAACCTCAGTTTGGGGAAAATCAAAACATTATTTTTAGCAATGGCATACCACTTTGGTCCAGCAATTGTTGTATGAATTGCATTGAAATTTTGTACAAACATTCAGTCCCAAGAAGAAGAAGCCTACTAAACTTTGATGATCCCCTGACTTTTCCTCAAGGTTGATATTCTAGGTTTTGAGTGAGCTATAGAGTGCCTCAGGGATGTCATTTTTCAGTAGGCCAACAGGGTATCTAGTGTCGCCCTGGTAACCTCGCCAAAAAGCCTGTGGGATATTTCCATTGGATTTTAGACTATTGCAGAAAACAAGCTCTGTGAAAAACAACCATTTGATACTTACGTGGTTTAAATGGCAAGATAATCTTCACAAATGAACACTACTTTTATGATTCTTGAAGCCTGAATTAGGCTATAAACGAACTACACTACAGTCACAAGACTTCATAACGAAGCTGTTGATGCTGTTTAGGCATGTTCGGCGTGGCTTCGCATGATAACGTTCTTTAGTCTGATTTAGCCATTTGTTAGCATCTAACTTTTTTAAGACATATAAAAGCTTGAGAGTTTGCGACTGGGGTATTTACTGGCAAATTTTGGAGAGCAAAACATTAAAGTCTCTTAAGCTTGTGTTAACCACAGACCTTATTTCAGTCATCTAAAAACCCCTTAAAAAAGCCATTGACTTTGAGACGAGGGAACCAGGAGTAGTGAAATGCTTACTCATTTCCAGGTTGTAGGAATCATCCCTAGGGCACTCTTAGATAAAAAAGTTAGCATGCTAACAAGCTAAACTAAGACAATGAAACAAGATGCCTGCTTAACAGCAGTATATTAGTATTGTCACTGTCATGAACATTTCATTATGCTGACGTCACCATGTAGCACAAAGCACTGCCTCACAGAGCTTCCGGCGTAGATGTAGATTCTTAGGTTTGTTTACCTCATAATCTAATGGCGGATTTCATCTTCAGAGATATTCATCTCACTGGCAGTAATGCTAAAATGTTTGCCTGTGGGAAAAGCAACATTTAATCCAGTATATTTTAGGGTTGCCAGCACAGAGCGAGGGAGCATAGTCTGTGAGAATTTTAGATTTAAAAGGCACTTCCTTGTGCAAATGTTTTATCATTTTAAACACACAGTAGAAATATGTGGGACCACAAAAACACTTTTCAAGGTGTAATACACTGCTGTATTAATGGTTAAAAAACAAAACAAAAAAGCAATAATTTTCCCCTATATTTTGTATAGGACATACTATGATATATAGTAAAGAATAGCATATGGACAGCTAAGGTCACAAATGGAGCTAGTCCAACATAAAGTGTTGTCATACAAGTGTTTTAATATTGTCACAAAAAAGATACCAACCACAAGACACTAGCTTGGGGTACAAGGTGCTCCACCCACGAAAATAAAGCACATGAATCATAAAACACAGTGATATTTTCGAGCATTGTCTTATTAAAATGGGCGCTAAATCTTGGTGTTGCTCAACCGACCAAAGTCCATACATACATCCAAAGCTGGCTGCCATAAACCATGGTGATGTTTGTTTAGTTATTGTTTGTATTCACAGTAAAAAACCCTCTGACTCCTCAGATCAATTACACCTGTCCATTTTGATTAAAAGACATTTTATGAAGCGTTAACGCAGCCACTGAGGAACATCTCTGTGTAACAGGTTTATTATGAGAACATTTTCTCTGTCACTGTATCTCTGCCACAGCACATTTTATATGGTTGCAGCAGCATCTTGTCACTGCAGTTTATTATGAAAAAACACACACACACAGAGCTCATCTATTATTTCATTAGCAGCACTAATCAAAAAGGCTTTACTTGTTCCTGGAAAAATAGAAATTCAATTTCCTATGCCATAAAGGGAATATATCGATCCTCAAAATGGCCTTTGATACTGAGCAGCCCATTTATTTTTAGTATTTCCTCCAGTCGGCCCCATGTTCTCTGCTGTTCTCTTTTCTTTTATATGGCAGAAACCTTCATTTAACATTTTTGTTTCAAACGAATCCTCACTTAGTCCCTTGATTATTTTCCAAATCTAAAAAAAGTGGTCAGAATTACAGGTAGTGCAGATTCATGATCATGCTGTTTTCCTCGTGGTCATGAAGTTTTACCAAGCGTCATTTGAACACCATCCCGCGTCTTCCACATGTCCAGTTTATCATTCAACACAAAGAAACAATGAAATATTGCCTTCTTTTTGAGGGGAAACTGACTCATAACATCTCAAGTTCGACCTTTGCAGTTCTCTGCAAAATGCTTGCAAAATGTTTTAACAAGTTATTTTTTTGCCCTCAGTGTCTGACTGTGATTTTTGTATTGACACCCTGTGGTGTCATCCTGTTTATTTGTGCTTCCATGTCAGGCATCCCAGGCCTTTGAGAATCTGATTGTATTGGGACATTAGAGCAAAATTTTAAAACATTTTATGCAAAAAGTGACATATTTCAATAACGACCTTCCGAAGGTTAATAAAATTTTAGATGTGAAGAGAGTGGTACTCAAGTTTGGCCTCCAGAATAAATTAAATAAGTTCTTCTTGCCTTGTTGCAGCCCAACAAGACAATAACCATTAGTTGTGAGAAATATTGTGCCCAGAATGTGATTGAGTTGGCTCAGGATAGATATTATTGATTTTGTAGGGTTAGCTGGGAACACTGGCCTGGGACAACAACGGAGCATGCATTTTGAAATATGTCTGCACCAATTTGCATGTTATGGTTCTTTGTTCATTCGGGTGATTCCCATTTCATTTGGTTTGAGTTTTATTCTTTTTTTTAAATTCTTTATTTATGTTTGCACTTTTGTTTGTCATTGTTTGACTCAGATTACTCCTACTTTATTTTCTTTTATGATTTATTTATTATTTTTCATTTGAAGGGATTAACTGGTGCTTTGTTTCCTATTCTTTTGTTTCAGTAAAGGGGCCCGGCAGAAAGTTAAGTCTGCCAACAGATCTTAAGACTGATCTTGGTACGGTAGGCGAAAGCCAGCAGTTTTCACTTGATTTTCTTTTTGAGTCATTTAGTTTCTGCTTTTATCATGTTTTCTAGGCTTTTATGTTGCTTTATTAGTTTTTATTGTCACTCCAACTTTCTTCTTTCAATTTCCTTGTCACTCTCTCCTCCTGTTAAACCAGCTCATAAGACTGTCGGACTGAAGTGTTTGTCCATTTTGCCCCTTAATGTATTGTTATTTGATTTAATTCTTCTGTATTCGTTTCTTCTACATTTTGCAAGTGTTTATAAAGGTGATTTGTAACTCATGCCCATATTTAAATTTGAGGTTTTTTATCGCTTTATCATGATTGGACCATCTTCTGATTTTACGCAACCTTTCCTCCATTAACAGTCTTGCTCTACAGTGATTGGATCACTTGCTACCTCTCTCATTGTAGCTGGATCATTTCTCTCTTAAACAGTCTTCTCTCCATTTCGACTGGATCATCTGCATTATAGATACTGAGCGCCTCCCCCCCATGCATCTCTACCACTCTACATACACATCACAGTCTCAGGTTTCCCTTTGCTCTGCCTCTGCAGACTGCTGCTTCACACATGCTGTCCACTTTAAAAACTTCTGCTTCTTTAACACAAAATGTGCCAGTGCCTACTTATTCCTGTGACTTGCCTTATTTAATAACCTTTCTTCATCTGACAGGTTCAAAAAGTGCTTTTATTTTGTCAATGCTGTGTTTAGTTAAAGCAGTAGTGGGTGTGAGAGCACAAAGCCAAATTTGAAACTTTAAAAAATCCACCTTGGACTTGCTCTCTTCATCACACGTGTAATATGATCCAAAAGCTAACATTTTTAGCCCATTAAATTTGCTGTGAGGTTCAAACACTGAAGTGTCAATACGATGTTATCAGTTAATGGGAAAAATACGACTAATAATCTTTTACCTTCTTAGTAGCTACAAAAGAACAGCTGTCGGTCATGACAACAAAATTATTTGTTGGAACAGTCTTTTTACTGAAATTATTACTGTGTTTGGGTGGGTACGTACGTGTGTGTGTGTGTGTGTGTGTGTGTGTGTGTGCGTGTGTGCGTGTGTGTGTGTGTGTGTGTGTGTTTCTTGATGGATACGTGCACCAATCTGTGCGTTGGGGGAGTGTGTTGCAGTACAGTGCCATTCTTTCTGCTATGTACCAGTTTCCTGCAGAACATTTTGGGGCAAATGACTAATTTGCTGCTTCTCCATTTGAAATTAGTAACAAAACATTTACTCATTTCCACTACATGGTTCAGCTTAACTCGACTTACTCTTGGTGCTTTTCTCTGGTTCATTTCCACTGGAAAATTGCAGTCGCTAATGATGGAAGCTTGGCTATTAAAACGTGAAGGATGTCCGGTGTCGTGCTCGTGACAGTTCTCTCTGACTAATCAGTGGTCTGCAGTTGTTTACCTCACCCTTTAAACCTCGTGCCAGTGCCAGTCACTATCCACAACTTTAGCTAACAGAAAAAAAAACTTTTACTTACAGACAACCAAAAAGAGCAAGTCAGGTTGAGTCGAGTCATGCCGTACAGTGCAGTGGAAATGCGGCACAAGACAGATACACAGTGGTGTCTTCACAATTTCACCTGCAGTTTTCAACCCCCTCATTGCCTCAGTCCGTCCTGCTGTGAAACTGGGTGAGTGTTGCACGCGGACTGGGTGGCACCCTGGAGTTTTTCATCTTCACTTTAAAACTGAATTATTTGTGCATCAACTGGCTTAACATGAGGCTTAGATTTGATATGACAAACACGTGATCAGTGCAATATACTAAAAGGGCAGTGATAAGGGAATACTGTCTAGCGTTTTTACTAATTAGCACAATGCTAATTATCCTCAAGCTTCATTAGTCTGGAGACTTCTACATAGGAAAGGTTCAATCAGACCCTCCTGTCAACCCCAAACTGTTTTAACTTTGGTGTTACAGCCACAGGGATGTCATTATAGTAAAGGGCACTGTTTTATTTACTTGCCTCTCAAGACAAGTGAAAGTGTATTCGGGTGTAGGTATCATGGAGCTGTTAATTATAGCTGTCTTGGAAGCATTTTTGTCTTGCCAACTAAACTGCAGGCTACAAAGAACTGCAATCTGCACAATCCTGCTTTGCTTTTCTTCACTAATAAGGTTTGTCTCCAAACAAATTATCTTGCCCACACATACAAGCAGTTTACATTGATGTAGGACAAAGCTTCCAACATACTCATATCCTGAGGGGAGGGCACGAAAAACTACAGTAACAGAAAGTAACAAGTGTTCCTGTCAACTCCATCCATTGTGTTAATTTGCATTAGAATAAGAAAGTAGATATTTTTATATTTGTTTTCTATTTCTTTGATCTTAACTTGTAGGTTTTTTTTCCAGACCAAGTAATGTCACAAAGCTCCTGGTTTTATGAAGATATAAACTGTTTCTGATGAAAACCAACAACAGTTCTAAAAGAAACAAAGTGGAGATGAAACAAGTCTGTTGTTCTTTTGATTTTTATATATTTTTCCTGGCACAGACTGGATGAAACTGCATTCACAATTTGCCTCTGCATTTTGCTCTCTTTTCTTTTGCCCCAGCATCTCTTCCTTCTCCCTGCTCATTCTTACTTCAAACCACTCTCCAGCCCTTTGTTACTCACTCTCAATTTCCCTTTTTCCCTCACTACCATCTTTCTTGTTGACAATCTGATTTTCAACATCGGCTTGCTCCTCTTACACTGCAAAAATATCCATCTTCATAGGTCATGTGCTAAATTACTGAGTTGAAGTGTTGACGTCTGCATGTTTCTAACAGTAAAATCTCCAAATGGGGTGAAAATACTCCCACTCTTTTCCCTGAAAACTGCATTATGAATAAGTAAAATTCTCTCCCCCTCATTTGAAGATTTCTCCCTTTTATTTTTTTTTATTAGACTGAATGACATATGAAGATGGATATTGCAGCGGTAGATAAATAAAATATGTTTAAAGGTTTTATTTCCCTCATATTGTTTGCTAATGCTTTGCCGTTGTTACAGATCATGTCAATGGACATTGCACTAGCCCCACCTCCCAGCCCTGCTCGGCAGGGAAGCCTCGCGTCCCGATGGGTCCTGAGGGGCCAAGGCTTACCCGCAGAGGCCCTGGCCGACCGCCCTTCCGCAAGGCCCAGTCCGCTGCTTGCATGGAGATCTCTTTGCCTGTGTCCCACACTGAAGGTGTGTGCTTGTCTTCCCAACTCCCATCCCTAAACCTCTATAACAAACCCTCCCTCCCAACAAGTGCATGCCATCCTCTCTCCCTTGGGTAAGTGGATTAAAGCCTGATACATTGTTAACACAAGACAAGCGAATGCTAATGCAAGTTAGCAGCACAAAAACATACTGACAGTGAGCTGTTTGCAGATACGTTCAGTATTAACATTTCATAATTGACTGTTCACTAAAGCCCTTCCACAAACAGTGATTGTCCAATCACACCTGTAGCTAAGTAATGCAGGTCTGTTAGGTTTGGATTTTATTGTAATAAGATCAATGTCTGCAACTGGAAGAGTTTGACGTTGGCTGTCTTTTGGTAGCCTCTCCAAAACAAAAAGAAAATAGGAGCTTGCATAAGTTGCAACTGTTAGCATGCCAACATAGATCACTATTTATAGTAGTCACATACAGTAGTAACCAGTGGACAAGTGTATGAACACTTTTATAAGATTCACGTTTTAAAATGAGTCAGCTTAAACATTAAAATGTTATCCAGAAGGAGCATTTTCAGCCGACTCATGGACCTAATGTTAGCTTAATTAGCAAGCTTGCTGCAGGTGATTGGCATTGTTTTGATAATTACCAAGAATTTTTAGTTTTGAAATTTGGCAAGTCTTAAATGATTATCATTGTAAACTACGGTTATGCCATGCAAGAACAGAAAGCTTGACGTGTGAGAAAGGCGTAGCAAGAGCAATTTTAGGGTGCAAGGAATAGATAATAGTCAAATTTCTTAATATTTCCCTAAACATAAAATAGACACTGCAAATTAGCGGTATAAGAACGTAATTTTTAGGACATACAGTTGCACACCAAGGTACCTGGTGATCAGCCAGTAGGGTTTGACAATGGCAATGCACTGACTGTTGTTTTTTATTTTGTTTTTAATGTTGTTATTTATTTTGTTTTTGTTGAAACAAGAAAATTGTAAAAAAAAAAAAAAAAAAAAGAAGTGAACTTTGAATGAGCACAAATTCAGTGATACAAATTTATTAAAAAATCTATAAAATAATTACCAAAACATAATTGAATAGAGCTTGAACGTGTTTTAATGTAACTCAATACCACCTCCTTTTTCACAATTATCATTATCAGGTAAACAATAGGGTGTGTCCACTGATGGGTCGGGTTTAGTAAGTAGGTACTTTTATCCTAAAGGAATCCCAGGGAAGATTTCTGTTCATCCCAGACACTTATTCTACTGCCATCAATAGCAGTCAGCAAGGTGAATATTAGCTAATACTGCCAAAAAGTGCATCCATAGTTGACTAGTTGACAGTTACCAGTCACCAAACAAGCATGATGACTTTTGTTGCTTTATGTTTACAGCAAGTAAAAGTGTATTTGGTTAGTTGTTTACAATCATCTTATGTTAAACATATAAGTCTGCAGCTTGCATTAGCATCACCTTACAACATTTGGACTACAGGTTCTGCTTCTCTTGAATGCAAGAACAGCCCTTGCATTGTGTCCCTTAACATTGTTGCTTGTGTCGACCCTTTCCAAGGCCTCAAGGTTGGTGCAATACTGAGTGTTTTAACCAAAAGATTTTAATTTATCCACTGTCTCTTATTCTTTCTTTCTCCTCTACATCAAAAATGCCATCTATATATCTCTAAAAGCAGTCCTGATATGTTAGCAGTAAATATCACAATTAACCTTTCCTGGGTGAAGTTGTTATCCTTTTTCTGTTCATTTTTTTCTCTTCTCATAAATAGATTCTGGATGGGTTTTTTGTTTTTTTTTTAAATCTGGTAACGAAGCAAACATGATTTTATATAGTGTGGCCACACCTCCAAACTTTTTTTTTATAATTATAACTTTCAAGGGAAGAAAACATGTCTGTTTAAAATTTTCAAATAGCCCATTTCAGTATGTACATAGATAAAAGAGATGAATAAGTGGTACAAGACAACCCTTCAAGCATGATCTGCACTCTGGCATTATCTGACAGTTATTTCTTCTCATTGAATTCCTTTAATTCACACCCTGACACTGACCTGCATCATCTAAAAATCAATTGACCCAGCAGGCTATGTGTGTGCCTACATATGGCTTTGTGTGTGACAGAAAGGGAATGTGTGTGTTTGTGGGTGTGTAAAACCTGTATGTGTCCGTTGTCTACTTGTGTGGTGCCAACAGTTGTTTCGACGCTTTCATAGCTATTGTATTTCTATATTATCACCTATTAATCTTAATTAAACCAAACATACTCTGAAGACTTAGATAAAATGCCTTCTTCATGTTAAACATTTAGTACATAGGCTCTTGCTTGAAGATTGATCACTATCTTAACAGAAACGTGGGTCATGTCCTAAGCCTGTTGTTGGGTGTTAATACACAACAAGTGACAGACAATGCAAAAACAAAAAAGCAGTTAAAAGATTGGGCTGTCAAGCAACAATTTAAAATGACACTCGCACTCGTGTAATTTTGAGATGTTGACCTCAGAACTGACACGGAAAAATGGCTCCCATCAGGATTGTACATCAACATTTAATTACACAGAATGTATGAAATCTTGCACTTCGTGCGTCACTGCCAGGCTACAGACATTAAGGCTTTCATTGACTTTAAATAAACAACATCCTCCCACTCAGACAAAAACAAGTCTGATGTCTTCACACAACTCCAGACATTCTTTTGTCAAGATGGACTTTTTACTTGTATCCCTTTCACTTAAAACAAGATATTTTCTTTCAGCAGAAAAAGCCACAGCGAAATATCACTTGGCGTTTTGTGAACTTTAAGTCTTTACAATGAATCACATTGCTGGGTGATTTTCTGAAGGTGGTGGAAATAAAATGGCAGACACTGCCCAAAGAGACTGGAGGTTTAGGAGGTGGATAATCCATAAAAAGTGAGAGACATGATGATTGGCCCTTGAGGCAGAGAAGTTGTTAAGAACTGCAGTGCTCCTAATTTAATGTGTGGGTGGTAAAAATGTACTTTGCCACCTTAAAAGTCCAGTGTGTAGGATCTCGTGGCATCTGATGGTGAGGTTGCAGAACTGAAACCTCTCCCACGTGCCAAGCGTGTGGGAGAAGTACAGTGGCTGAAGAATGAACCTATCTAGAGACTGTGCTTCACTGGTTGTTTCTCGGCGACTGTAGAACAACATGGCGTACTCCATGTAAGAGGACCCGCTCCTTATGTGGATATAACTGGCTCATTCCATGGTTACAATAACACAGTAATTGTTATTTTCAGTTGATTATTAATCCTTTTAAACCTGAGCTAATTGGCCTGATTCCTTGCAAATACACAAGAAGGCAGTGAGAGACTTTACAAGAAATGACCCAAAACATCGAAAGAAATTGGAATGTTTCAAGAAAATAACCTCAAATAACCTGAAAATTTGCACCAAAAAAAATAGAAAAGTTAAAAAACAAAAATGAGTTTTTTTCTATAACAGAATTTTAAATACATCATTATGATAATTATATATACCTTTTATATATATATATATATATATATATATATATATATATATATATATATATATATATATATATATATATATATATATATATATATATTTATATATATATATATATATATATATATATATATATATATATCTTGTATATATCTTGCAGTATGCAGGACATTTCTTGACAAGTTGTTCATTGTCCCTGTACCATGTTCTCAAATTAAATCAAAACAAGCTTGGGTTTCAAGGTGCTGAAAAGCATCTCTTATGCTGTGAAATTGAAAATAGAATAATAAAAAATTAAATGTAGCACGAGTATTACAATTAGTCCCACCTTTGCTATATGCCAGTGTAAATGCCAGCTGCTTCAGTAAGTGTTTCACTTCATCATCTAAAGGGTGCTTCAAAGCATAAGGCACTGGGCTCTGGGTTGTTTTTTCCTCGTCCTGTTGATCAGCACATCTGGGCGATTCAGGCAAATGAGGGTTATTATGTTGGATATGTTTCCATTCACAGACCCTGCAGTGGCAGAGCAAGGCCAGCACACTCTCTTCGTCTTCTCTCTCTCTGTTACTGTTAGCTAACTGAGAACACGCAGTTGGGTCTTTCAGATCTGCTGTTTCTTTTCCCCACAGTGTGACTGCTTTGCATGCCAGTTTGCTTTTGTGCTAACCTCAGATTATATTGCTAAACAACTTTAAGTTTCCAGGCTCAACTTTGGTTACGTGCATTAATCTACATACCGTGACTCCTGTACCGTGGTACGAATACACACACTGTTATAGCCATACTCATGGTCTCATCTGTATTTGCTTCTAGTTGGGGCTCTGTCAGATTAATAGAAAGCCCCTGTCAGGTCACAACAGGCTAATCTCTCTATAGGAGACTCAGCAGTGTGACAGTTCCCAAAATGTCATAGTATCCTAGCCACTCCTGCACGCACATCAAACCAAAAGCAACACACAATGGTTGCAAATCTTGCCAGTTGAAACTAAGAGCATGTTCCTTCACATCTGAGCTTTGCTGTGAAGTCAAGATTTTTAATTTGGGTCTACACCCATGTGTCACTTTTGTGCAGAATGTAGGGAGATTTCATTAACATGCAGATGTTATGGATTTATGCTTAATAACAAATAGTATAGGTGCAGCACTGTTGTCACAGCTGACCCTTTAACACCAATTCTGCAATTAGATTCACACATCTTCATTGACCTCATTATACAACACTGACCTGGAGCAGAGGGGCAAGCAGTTTTCACTCACATAAGCTGAATGTTTTATTAGAGTCACTGCCTGGGCTACAGCTGCATTATCAACCACAGCGATGCAGACAATGGTTTTTTCACAGTTTATTTAATGCGTCTATAACCTCTACATATATTCATACGAAACTGTCTGACATCTTGAGTCATTTAACATTAAAAGCTGAATTAGAATTTAGCGAGGTAGCAGCTTGACATTTAGAGTAACCAAAAGAGAAAATCGTTTATACAGGTAGACAGAGATGGGTGTACCTGTGAGGCTGCCAGACTTACTTACTGAATTTTATTGATTGAGTAATGATGTGCCAAATCCTAACAATAGGCTGAACTGTTATGCCACTGTTATCTCTTGACATGAATTTTGTAGAACGGGTTTTGGAACTATAAGTATTGTCATGTTAGTTTGACACACCAGGTTCTGATAAACCAGAGTTTTCAAACTGGACTGCATGTTTCACTCAGATCTGTGTTGACAAGCTAGAAGCATTAAAAAAGAGACTGAGAGAGAGCCTTGCAGCTCCTGTCTGACAGTAAAAAAGCATGTCACCATCTGTCTAAGAGATAACCACCTCACCTTTGTGTGCCAGAAAGTGTCCTGCTGTGCTAATGGTGCTGAAATAACGTTGAGAATGTGGCCCTGGCTTAAATCAATTGACAGTGGTCATCACAATGTCCAAAATTTGACATGACAACTGGGTCTTTTTGCACTATGTGCTATACAGACACTCTGGGGTAGTGTAAAGAATAAAAGCTGATCTTCTCTGTTGAACAGTCATAGTCGTTTTGCCGTCGACAGTATATACATCCAGTGCGGCAAGTCCATGATTTTACCCTAAAAAATCCTCCTTTGTGCCAAAGACAATTCCCTTTTTTATTAATCTTTGCAGTCACTCATTTGGATCTCATTCAGTGAATCATTTCCAATCAGGCCACAACTGTCTGACCAAAATGTCAAGTTGGCACACATGGTAATAAATAATTCAGGCAACTTGCTGCAAAGTTGTATAGGCACACTCATCTTTCCAACACTTCCAGATGAAATGAATATTGTACTTCCAGGTACCATACACAGGGCTTTAACACAATTTTTAAGATATATCGTTGGATTTGCTTGCTGGTGCTGCAAAAGACTTACAGCTGATTAACCTGTCTGTGTTTCAGATTCTTTAACCTAATTTACACCCCTCATCTGGTATCCAGATTTTATCTAGTTATGATTTAACCTGATTACATTTACACCTGCTATTTGGATGTGTCTACAGCATCCACAATGAGATCTGATTTGGATCAGATCTCTCTTTTGTTGACATAGCCGCGAGGACTAGTTGTAGTCGTTCTCCACCATTTGCTTAGCCATGACTTCATAAATGGCTCGATAGTGAGATGAATTGCCAAGTTTTGCTTGTATATTTTCCCAAGACCAAACTGAAAAGCCGACATTTGGTCTTGTCTAGACTCCATTCCAAGTGTCTTGGTTATCCATAAGCTGTCTTGCTGCTGACTCTGGTAGCTTAGCTCACTAACTGACTGCCAACTCCCTGTTTTGGAATAGTTGCATGTGATTACGTGTTTTTGCCCACATAGTTTTTGTATGCGGATTGAAAACACACTTGCATTTGTGTTCAATATGGTCCAAATGAATTTTTGACCACCTCTGGTGGTGGCTTGGCTGATTGGATCACAGTCCTTCCTCAATGCATTTTGGGTGCATTTACACCTGTACTTTCATGTGGTCAAGCACTGCCCAATGACCCAAAATGTATTTTGTGCAAGGTGTAAAGGGGGTTACATGTTTGTTCTGGGGTTGTGCATGAGCACTCAAAAACATTCACCCCACATGATGTGACTTACACACACACACACACACACACACACACACACACACACACTAACATATATATGTGTGTGTGTGTGTGTGTGTATATATATATATATATATATATATATATATATATATATATATATATATATATATATATATTACCTTTTAAAATGGGTAAAATCTAATTTCATTGTAGAGCTTCATGCATTGTATTACTTCGCTCAGTGCCTCACAGGACTATGAGCTCCACACCAGGGAGAAGTTGGGGAGTGTGTATATACACACACAGTGACAGGGCTAACTATTAGCATCACAGGGCTAATGTTACCTAATGGTTATAAACAGACTTTGTTGGGACGTATGTGTTTGCATCGCAACCCCCCGTTCTCTTTGTGGTATCCATCAATTGAGAGTGAAATGGCATACTAAGATTTATTTTAGACCATGAATAAAATTTATAAGCCATAAGTAATAAGGAAGAAATAAGTTAAAAGATGGACAACATCCTCAGCCTGCAGCGACATGAATGTGTATTTATTATGCGTGAACAGTCGCTTGTCTCTGTAGACCGTTTCATATTCTCTATCCGATGCCTACCCTTGGCACTGTTGTTTACCAGTTGCACTGGGTTACCACAGTGAAGAGCCAGCAGGATCACTGGAGTAATTAAAGGTCAGCAAGCAGTGCGAGAGATGAGGCCAATGTTAATGAGGCCTGCATGCCTGGCGAGGAGACAGAGGAGGGAAATGGCATGGAAGCCAGACTCTGTACAGTAAACATTTCCATACCTCCCATCTCGGTTAGGCAGCACACCCATTAAATATTGAAGACAGAATTGTGGTCATAACATTGGCAGCAGTTTTTTAAGAACAGAAAGATAGAAAGCGTATGCTGTTATTTTTTGTTAGCATGAAGAGAGAGGAGATGTTGTGTAACCCTTAAATTAATTGTAACCTTACAGAATAATAATATCACAGATGTTACACGTAAAAGTGGAAGTAATGACATATATTTTACTTCACCATAGCACAGAGCACAGTTGACTCAGTGTGTACCTGGCCAGATGCTAAAGAGGCTTTCTCAAAAGACACTCAAGTCCACACACACACACACGCACCTACATTAATGTTTGACCACAAGATTAAAACCAAATACTGAAGCAGTGGGCATGCTATTTTAAGGCTTTGTGAAAGAAGATGTCCCTGTTGGATCTCTGCAATAATTAACTAACTTATCTTAATTGTCCTTAAATGTTACATTTAAAGGTCAAAGTTTTCTCAATTCCCAACTAAGCATACAATTAAGTGTGTAAAATGTGTCTGAGATGGTACATCTTTTTCATGTGTTAATTGGCATTGACGCAAAACCTGGCAGAGAGCTTTGTACACAGTCATTGGTGGTAAATAGAAATGACAAAAAAAAAAGTTCTGCGTAGTCTCCAGGTGTCTGTCCTTGTCTCTCTACACTATGTGTGGGTGTATGTGCATGTACCACTGTATAAACTTGGCACTTTGTCCGTCTCACCGCTTCAGATCGTCTGCCTTTCCCTTATCACCTCCCCGACACTGCCTCGCCTGCCTCTAGCTCCCTGTCAGGGGCCCCCAGGGGTCCCTGTGCCCTGTCAGAGTACCACTGTGCCTGACTTTCATTAGCCAGCACCCCACAGGCTTCGTCACACAGCGTAAACACACCCCAGCAACACACGGCAAAACCGAACTGCTGCTAAACAGACTCACAGCAAAAGGCTATTTTGTCTTTGTGGCTGCCAGAGGCATCGTCCAGCAGTGATGGCATGATACCAAAATTTTGACCAAAACATCTTATTGTATTGATACTGCTCTGATACTGTGGTAAGCAAGAAAAAAACAACAATAAGCAACCAGAGTTTCCATTTATGACATCCTTTGCTTTGTAGTGCCTTTTGTGCAGGGTTTTTTGCATTGAAATGGTTTTGTATTCAACTCTTTGCACCAGTTTTGTAACCAGTTTGTAAACTGGGATCCACTCCAAACACTTTTGTACTTACAGCAGTATCAAAGAAAGCACTATCAAGATTTTGGTTGTCGTGCAACAGTGCTGCACAGTAGCTCTTCTCCGACTGCATGTAGAGATGCTGTATCAGAGTTTTCATAACATAAGAAGCAAAGAAACCTGCTTCTCTTGCCAACAGTTTAGCTGAGCAGATGGTGCTGAAAAAAGGGTTTAGAGAGAAGATGGATAAGTGAGTAGAGGTTGTGTGGCCACAAGAAACAGACATGCGGCCTCTTTATCACGCTCTTTCTCTGTATATATTTGAAGCAATCTCTCCACACTCAGTTGCAACTTTCTTTCTCTTTCCGTCATTCTCTGGTACTGCTGTCCATCTGTCCGTCTTGTCTGTTTTTTGGCTGGGCGGCTGTGCTTTGTGTGTGTGTGTGTGTTTCTTTGGAACATGGCGGGGTGTGGTCTGTTAAATGGGGTTCATGTTGTGGGGGACGATTAGGTTATGCATCCAGGAGGGCAATGCTTCAGCAGTTACATGGAGTCACTATGTACTCCCATGACGAGCACCACACCACCGCCCCCTACTGCTGGAGTGAGAGAGGTAAGGGGGCTTCGGCCACAAACCTACAATAGCTGTCCTGCTGATTCTTATTCGTACGTACGTCCGTCAGTATGTCAGTCCGTCCTGTTGCCTTGTTCCGTCTGAAACATGCCGAAAAGTGCTTACTCTTGTCCCCAGATAAAGAGTGATGCCATCTTTATAGCAGTACATAGTGTATGTTTTGCAGGCAGCATACAGTATATTATATTTCTCCCAGCTCCCCATAAAAAGTGAAGGTCTTTTTAAAGCCTCTACAGATTTTAGTTTTCATAATGCCTTCAAGTGCTCCTGAAAACATTCTGTCAAAATTGTTTTCATTTTGGGTTGACATGCGTACGCCGGGCTTTGCACCCATCTTTGGTTGTTGTTACATAAAGTCTGCACTCTGTGTAACATTAGGCTGGGCATGCAGTACTGCACATCGCCAGGCTCTGAATAATTCAGAAATGCAGCAATACAGAAATACTTTTCTGATGGAGGCTTTAAGTACACAATGAAGGACATGAATGGGTAGCACTCTAACAGAGTTAAAGGAGTTTTTGAATTTGGTGCAACTGTCAGAGTGTGTACGTATGCATTCTGGTGTGTGTGTGTCTGCCTGTAAATTCTCTAAAATGTGTTTGAATGTGTCACGAGGCTGTTGACTAAAGTGTTTTCAGTGCGTTAAAATCTACGTACATTTACAATAAACAAAAAGAGCTCTGTGTGTGTGTGTGTGTGTGTGTGTGTGTGTGTGTGTGTGTGTGTGTGTGTGTGTGTGTGTAAAAACATGTTTGTCGGATTGTCCTTTTATAATGATCATGCTCCTCAGTGTATCACATTGTTTCACTGGCACCTTTGCACGTTACATTGTTTTACATTACATACAATCTACAGATAAATCATGTGACCTTTAGAATATTTGTTTTCCATGCTCCTTATCACGCTCCCTCTCCTTTCTTTAAACCTTTTTTTTAAACAACTTGTCCTCTCATATCATCATTCTTTTTTACCCACTACATCACTGTTCCCTTCCACAACTCTGAATCTCTACCTTTCTCTTCCCTGTTTTCTCTCTCACTCCCCTCTCTCTTGCCATCACTTCATGTCTCTCTCCTCTCGCATCCTGTCCACCTGTGCCATGCTTCTGTGTTTTGGGGCTGCCGCTACAGAGAGTCGCGAAAACTCCTTCAGCCGTTCACGCAGTTCCAGTGTGTCCAGCATCGACCGAGACACCAAAGAGGCTATCACCACACTGCAGTTCGGAGAGTCCTATGGGCGCAAGAGTGATGCCCTGCCCACTCCATGTCTGTGGGTGGGCACCAGCTTAGGTGTGGTCCTGCTCATCCCAATGTCCATCCCCATCGACCACGAGGAGAGAATGGAGGAACCTGTGACCATTGGCCCCAGCGGTAAGGTCATTACCAACATTTCCAGTACACTCACTAAAGCAATAAGTGAACGATTTTAGAACAACTAAGGGGCGGCGGCATGCTTAACAACAACAACAACCACAACAAAGTAGAAGCAAAGTAAACAGTAATAGCAATGTGGCAGATCACATTCATTACCTGCAAACTTCTGTTCTGTTGTAACAGATATTTGTTTTATCCAGAAAGCAAGTCTGGACCAACTATTAATGAGACCACTGCATGCTCTGTTTTCCAGTGCTTGACTTCTCCATTGTTGCCTTCTCTATCTTCTTTTCCCAGTCTGTAGAATATGACACTCCCACTGATCCCCAGCCAGACAGAACCTGTTGTGTCTGCATGATATGCCGCAGAACGGCGTCAGTTTGAAACGCTGCCAGAAATGATGTAATATAAGGAGCATGAGGGCGCATTAGGGCAGGTGGAAGGGGTGTGGAGTGGTCCAACAAACCTTGGTCTTTATGCAGGAGTCCAGTGTTCACTTCCCATCTGAATACAATGTATTTTCTACACCTAACCCATGCCTCCTTTCCTTAATGCTGACCATCCGTGCCGTTGTTGCCTAATCCTAACCATCTGTGGCAGCATGTGCGTTAGTTGACATCCCAGAGTTGGTTGCCATGTGCTGTTGTTGCCTAAACATAACCACACGCAGTGTAATTCCACCATGTGCTTCACGATAGCAGCACCCTGTGATGTCAACACAGACGCAGGAGGATACATAGTCAATATGCAAGGATTTGGTATGAGAATGTGGAACAGAACGAGGTCTATGTTGGTGGAAAAAAAGATATAAGGTCACTAGCTAGTTGCTAACTGCGTCTGTTGGACGTTCTGTGCTGAGCAGGTAGCGTGCAGTGAGTGGGTTTATCTTAGCTTTGTCGCTGCAAACAGCTGCCCGCTGCATTTGACTGTGGTAGTTAGCCTTTTGTAATCCTTTCATTTTTTGTATTACTGTGATGTGAACCAGTCTGCCTCCACTAATAACACAGGGTACACTCACTTCAAAAAACACAGGACACTGAACTGTGTACTGAAACATTAGCTTTCATCTCAACTCCACTTGTGTGTTTGACACAAAACGCCCACTCAGATATATGAGAAATGTCGATGCAATGCAAAGCTTTTAAAATAATAACAGGTAATTCCCCAGGAATGAAGTGCACTGTGTGAGCATCATTTGAAAGCTCAACTCTCCTCTGGTCTTACTCACACATAAGGACTTGTAAAACCATATTTATTTCAATTAGAGAGAAATTTGTTGCCATGGAGAACTTTTATGGGCATTTGTCATGCATGATCTTGCATAGACTTCCTGCTGTACTTAAGAACTGGGGGAGATTTTGCAGCCCCATTGTGTTTGTACTCTGACTAAACAAAACTGAGCCACTCAAACATGTATTACCAGCCGGGACACCCTGCTGTGTGTGGAAAAGGTTTCTTACTCACAGTTAAGACTTCAATAGACCCAAAAATCCAGGCCCTTTGAAAAAGCACTTGTTCTCTTGAGACTGAGCATACAAGAAGTGAGCTTATTATCAGAAGGTCACAGTTTCGGTTCCTAGGAAAAATGGTGAACAAAAGGCAGGTATTGTTGAACTCTCCCTGTGTGTTTCTAAAGTGCTTCCATGGACTGTGGATTGTAAATGTTGTATTTGACAAAAATGTCAGCGAACTCCAGAGACTGTGTAAATAATGGATTACTTTGTAGCTGACAGTAGATAACAGGTTTGACCAAATGTACATGGAAACCTTTGTGATTGTTTTTCAACCTCAAGGATTCAAACTGACAATCTGGGTCTGATATTTGAGAATTAAACAAAATTTAAGAAAAGTAATGTAGTGCGATTGATGACGTTAAAAGACACTATTAATCTTCTGTCGCGCTCCGAAGGTCTGTTAGACCAAAAGCTTAAAGGTCACCTATGCCCATTTTCAAAATTCATACTTGATATTCTTAAGGTCTAAGACAGTCCTAAAATATGAGTTAACATAAATAATTCACTCTCAAATCCAAAAACTAAAGAGTTAAAGTAAAAATATAGCTTTAGAAATTAAAGTTTTAGACGTCATTCCTTCCCTCTCCACTCTCTACCCAAATTCTCCCAGGTGCGGTCCTGATGCTGAAGGGCTCAGTATTGCGCTTTGGCTTCTTGGACTGCATGGGAGCACTTATTCAGAGCCCCTACGAGGTCTGGCGGGACCTCAATGCCTCCGAGGACCCTGACCGAGTGCGGAAGCGCAAGCTGGTCCACTTTTCACCATCATCCTCCCAGGACACCTTGGGAGAGGGGCATCTGGCTGTGGTGTGCTCCGAGAGGCAGGCCAAAGTATTCCTGATGCCCTCGCAGTCATGCCTCTTTGTCCACAACATCACCGAGTCATCATTTGTACTGCGAGCCGACGTGGTATCTGTGTGCAACAGTGTGTGCCTGGCCTGCTTCTGTGCTAACGGACACGTCATGACACTCAGGTATAACTCATCTACTTACCTGGAACTAACCTATATTTACCTGAAATTACCATGAAAATTACCATTTTGTGGCCACAGGCAAGAATGTCTGCACATTGTCAGAGTAAAAATAACTGCTTTCTGCTTGGTTGGATGTAAATTGGTGGTACCTTTGTTCGATTTTATTGACATCTCTTAGTGCAAGGAATACATTTTGACTGTGTGTGATTTGTACATTTGAAAGATGTTGTCAGTATTGCTGTGATAGGTACATTATGTGATTACAAGATGGACAAAAAAATGTGATAAATAATACAGAGATAAGATTAGTTTTCTATAACTGTATTTCCCAAATTGGGTGTATATGGTTTACTTTGCAGAGTACAGTTATTATGATGGAGGTGTTCCTGGTGTCTAACTTTTCCTTGCTCTGCCCACAGTTTGCCCAGTCTAAGACCACTGATGGATGTCAATTACCTGCCTCTGACAGACATGCGCATTGCAAGAACCTTTTGCTTCACCAATGGGGGGCAGGCTCTATACCTAAGCTCCCCGACAGAGATTCAGAGAATTACATACAGCCAGGAGATGTGTGACAACCTGCAGGTCAGCACTGCAGTTTGTGGGTGTTCTGTCTATCTTATGTGTATCTTACCTACAGTATATATATATATATATCAGTGTTGATCGGTCCTCTGTGTGACGTGCATGATGTACATACTGTATCATGATTTTTAATTTGCTTGACTGGTGATTACACATTCTTACATTTTGGACGAGAAACGCATTGATGGAGTTACTTAATAGGTGTAATTCTCGCCGTTGTTCAAGCCCAGAGCCGACAGGGGCCATTGGAGTGAAATGTTACACCTGCCATGTATGGCTTGAACTCCACTAAGTTGATTGATACCGATAACAAACATGATGCTGCCATAGTGCCACCTACAGGCAACAACGCTCACTCAAATTATGCTCTTGTTCTCCTCAGTCATTTAAGAAAATTTGTCACAAAGGTGATAAATGAAGAGAGAAATAAGAAAATTTTGATCACACTACCAAAGACGATCAACAAATGTCAATGTCAAAACATCAATACAACTCTGGTACAAAATTTGACAAAACTGTCCTCTTTTTTTATTTTCATTTTTTTCAGGAGATGCTGGGGGAGCTTTTTACACCAATAGAAACACCAGAAGCCCAGAACAGAGGCTTCCTAAAGGGCTTCTTTGGAGGAAATTCTCATAACTTCGACAGAGAGGAGCTCTGTGCGTTTTTTCTCTTTTCTCTTTTTTCTCTGTATGAAGAGTGTCATCTAATGCATACTAATCTACCTAGAAAATGTCACATGTAATTGATAAATCAATATCTACAAGGAACTGCACCACTTAAAATCCATCCTAACCCAGTAATGAGCATTATTCCTGTGCCCCGTGTCACTTTACTTTTACCTGATGTTGTTGACAGTTGGTGAGGCAGCAGCTGGGAAGGCTTCTCGGAGTCTGGCCCAGCACATCCCTGGGCAGGCGGGGATGGAGGGCATGAAGGTGGCAGCTGGTGGAGCTGTGGGTGAGCTGGCACGGGCCCGCATTGCGCTGGATGAGAGAGGCCAAAGGCTGGGGGAGCTGGAAGAGCGAACCGCCCTAATGATGACCAGTGCAGAAACCTTCTCCAAACATGCTCATGAGGTAAAAACGAGATTCAAAATGTTACACACAACCGCATTCATAATAAATGAACCCACACAGATAATTGATTTAAATTTTTTTGTGATCTAAATCAAAAAACTGTAAACTGAAATAAAATTAAAATGGAAATATCGTAAACTGAAACAAAAAAAATGCATGGATGACTTCTTTGTTCATATTAGCTTTGAAAATATTACATAAAGAATAGAAAAAGATATTTTGAGGAAATAATTTACATGACATAATAGCTGATGGAATAGATAAATAATTATGTAAAAAGAAAATAAAAAGCTTCATTATTCACATTCCATTTCTTTTACCCAATCTTCACAACAACTTACTAGGGTTCCCAAAGATTCTTAGAAGTCTTGAAAGGCACTAAATTTATAAAGGTTGTTTTGATTTTTTTCTGAAATTGCATTGTAAAACCTCAAAATAATTGGTAACATCTTTTTAAAATGTATTTTTCTTTTCATAATTTACCAAATGCTTGATGAATTAAATCTAAGACAGTTTTTACAATAACAACAACAAAAAAACCCACTGTATTTTGTTTACAGCTGGGATGTTAAGAGCAGAGGATCTACCCTCTGTTGCTAGCTTTTACTGTACTTTGGATGACATGAGTAAAATGCAGATTCAAAGAAAGTTGACTATTTAACCAAGATTTCACAGCATGGCTGGAACCGTTACAAGGCAACGCAAACAAGGCTCTAAATGTTTTTTAAATATAGCATGATGGGAATCGAACCAGTGGAATCCCTCATGCGCAGTAAGATACACAAGATTGCTAAGAAAACTCGCCAACAAATGCCAGTTATTTCCCAGCTCCATTCTACCCTTGTCATGAAGTCATGTTTTATGATACATTCAACATTAGGGCAACATTGTCCCTAACCCAAAGTAACTCCCAAAGATCTTGGTTCATGTTGTTTTTTTCTTCCACTTTGGTTGTTGTAAAATTGGTCTTCATCTTGAGTGGCATCAAAAAAGTCTCCTGTTTCATCCTAATGGTGGGGCCAATTCTTCACCATGATGTCATTTATTTAAAATTCTACATGTACATATCTAATGTTTAGAAAATGCTATGTACAACAGCCGCAAAGCAATCTTCTAAAGATGTGGTGTCATGTCAAAGGAAATGAAGCAGTGAAAACTTGTTATTCCTTGCCGTCAACAGTGTAAGACCTTTTCTTTTTTTACAGCTGATGCTAAAGTGCAAAGACAAGAAGTGGTACCAGTTCTAATCGCAGGAAAGAGGGCTGAGGCTGCCCTTGGACTGCTGGGAGCTTTATGCCGGAACAGGGACTTTCACTCTACAAATGAGAGCAATTAAAAGAGAGACTCAAGAGTGACTTTGTCTTTACGGCTTCTGGACTGGCTACTGCACTGTCACATTGTTGAAGGACGAGGACGTGTTAGCTCCTTGTCTAGACGTGAAGTGATGACGACAGAAAGAGAATGGCGAACGGCAACATTTAAAGGACTGAAGATGGAACTGGAATTATCTGATAAGTCAGTCTGTGTGTGTGTGTGTGTGTGTGTGTCTGTGTGTGTGTGTGTGTGTGTGTGTGTGTGTGTGTGTGTGTGTGTGTGTGTGTGTGTGTGTGTGTGTGATTGCGTGTGTAGGGGGTGGGTGTGCCTGGGTTTTCTGGACCTCACTGTGTAGATACTCAAAAGTTAAGAAACCAACAAGACATGCATGAAATAAAAAAATGGATGACTATTAAAAAAATATCCAACTGCCATATTAAAAAGCAGCATGCAACTTTAACAGGAGATACAAAAATAAAAATAAAAAAAGTTTTATTTAATGATGTAAGCCAACAACAGAAACTATGAAAAAACTTTATATTTTTTGAAATATTGACAAAAAACTCTGTATAAAAAGGGAAATGTATACTTGCATTGCTATTAAGCCAAAACTTGTGTTCCTTTCCCTTTTTTTTTTTTAATTTTCATTTTTGGTTCATTTGAATTTTTTTCGTAGTCTCAGCAAATATTAAATGCCACAATATAGATGCACATAGTTAGCTTCCTCTAAACACACTTAGAATAATGCTGAAACTATGTTCAAGTACTCTGGGCTGCACAGTGCAAACACAAATCAGTAGTATTTACACTTCTGCACAGTCTAATCACACTAATTTCACTTTTCGGCTGCTGCTACTTACAAAAGCATTAAATAACAATGATGAGGAATATCTCGCTCCCCAACTACAGTCGTATGAAAACAGAGAACGGATCGGTGTGAGAGGTATTCAAAGGCTGAAAGAGTTACAAGTGTATTCTGGACACAGTGTGTTTATAGCTAGAGTATGAACCTATAAACTATTCACGTGCCATAAAAAAAAAAAAACAAGATGAGTGAATCCACTCACTGTAACTAACAAAGAGCTAATATGTGGTAGTCATCATGTGTTTGATCAGAGCAGATGAGACAGAACTCTGCCATTGAGGGCATTTATCAAAGTCTTTATGGGGAAAAAAAAGTATGAGGGCATTTTAATTTAAATTTTTTTGGTTATTGCTGGTTCACCATTCAGTCTTTAGCTGCCTTTGTCAGATGTGCAATTTAAGTGAGCCATTAGGTCGTGTGTGAGAGAGAGAAAGAGTGCCACAAATGTTAAATTGCACTCTGTCTCTCTGCCAAAGCAATCAGACATGAATGACACCCTCTCATCTTTCTCCATGTCTAGAAGTTTTGTGTTTTGAACCTGAGCGGTCCTCTTTTCATGATCACAAACTTTAATGATTGTCGATGTCCTCGTGACGGGAAAAGGAATCACATCTGTGTCATCGCAACTCCCCTGTGAGTTCTTTCTCGGCAAAAGGTTCAGGAGAAGTAACAGTATTTTTTTTCAGTGATGTTCAGATGTGAGTCAGTGCAGAAACTATGTACATGTGTAAAACATTTGCAAACAATTTTAACCGGAAGCAAATCTGTTATTTTTCTTTCCGTTAAATATTGTTCTTGATGACTATGATATCCTCTTGTCGCAGTCCTATATTTGATGATGATGGCCTCTCAACTGAAGGCTCTTCGTGTGTTTAAAAACAACAAAATGTTTCATGATACATGGTTGTGTATCATATTGTGATTGTGTTGTACATGTCAATGGGTAGCCACATGACACGCGCAGACAGCATTAAGTGAGGAGGATATTTTGTACTTGTGTATTTGTCTGTATTTTGAATTGATCTGAAAAACCAAACAGAGGATTATTGATATCCATTTCTGACACATCAGGCCTTTATGCACACAAGCATTAACACATAAGAAGCATTGCGCCTTGATCATGTCCACGTCACTCCCACATAGAATATGCACCGTGACATGCACTCTCAAAAGCTAAAAAATAACAGACACAAGTAAATCTATCTGTATTGCATTTCTGCCTGCTTCCTGTCAGGCTGCTGAGGCATTTCTACATGGCCTTCGCACCCATTTAACGTCACCTGAAATCGTAAAAGCAGTGCCACAAGGATTTCAGGAATTACACATGATTTGATTCAATGAGGTGTCTTAAACATGTCAAAAAAACCAACTTCTCTCCTATCTCTGTACCGTCAATGAGATTTGTGTTCAGTGCAGTTCTTTCAATGACTGAGAAAACACACAAAAAAACAAAAAACAAAATCTAAAGAAAATTAAAAAAAAAAAAATCTGACTTCTACTGACAGGGTGTTTTGTTAGTATGTTTTTTTGGTTTTTATGTTTTTGGTTTTTATATCAACTGTACAGTTCAATCTTGGGAGAAAGGCGAAACAAAAAAAATGCTAAAAGCTAAAGACTTTCTTTGAATATTTTTCTCTGTATATGTTGTACCTGTTACTGCTGGTACTGTATCTGGTATTCTGGCTCTGTCTAAATCACTGGAACTCTGTAGTTCTTCACACTGTAGTATCCTGAAAAAGCATTTCTCTGGTTTTCTCAATGATGGCAGCAAAGTTTGTCTTATTTAAATGGATTCTACCACTTTTTGTTCTTATTGATATTATACTAGTGTAATAGAAATTACTTGACAAAAAAGAACTGAAAATATGTTGATGCAAAAGCAAAATGAAATAAACATTGATTGATGTACACAGTTGAGAACTCTATTTTACTGCCCCCCTTCCTTTATCGCATGCTGTCGCTTTGCTTCTAAGACGTACAGCTTGGTAGGACTGAACGATTTTAAAAAAAAAATCTAATTGTAATTTATATCTAAAAATATTGCAAATGTGATATGATTTGCAACATTAAAGCGAATCATAAATTTAACTTTTTTTTTTCATTGAAAGACATATTAAAATGATTGTGGTGTGATTTTTGTGAGGATGTACCAAATGATGATGTTTTCCTAAATGTGTAGAATATGATTTAGAGGCTGGTTGGGACATATCTGCAGCACAACAGTATTTAGTGCAATTTTAAATTGCAGTAAGCCATATTGCAATTTTAAAGCTACAAAAAAATGTTGAGGCTCCCTTAATGACTGGGGGAAATATATTAACCAGATTTGACAGTTTCTGACTGTGATAAATAGTGTGATTTTGGAGATTTTTAAAGAAAACATGTCTGTAATACCCACTTGAGGGTTTTCAGGTGTTGAGGGTATTTCAAATAAATGCTGTGACCATTTAAAGTTGAATTTCCCTATCACTAAGCAAAATCAAAAACACAACTTCCTCCCCAATGCTTAAAAACATTATCTGGAGTGCCTACTTCTTCTACCACTGAAGACACCATTGTTGGGCAGTGAAAACAGGGAGGTTTGGATTCTGAGCAATATTATTATGAGCACTCCATGCTTCCATTCATTTATAACAATAATTTAGCCACTGGGTAAAACTATAAAAATGAACCACATTCATAATCTCATCCCATAATCTTTTCTTTTTTTTTAACTTGCGAAATTTGGCTAAAATAATAGGTAAATTAATGATATACCTATGAGCTAAGCATCATACCCATAGATGATCATGCCCAGCCGTGCCCAGCATACCAGCATGTCGCTAAATCTTGAACTTCCGGATTTCTGTCCAGTCAGATTCAGATTAGGAAGCGATTGCTCATTCAACCAATCAAACCCAGACTCGGCGGAGTGGCGACCAATCACATTGCTACATCGGGCGTTGTTATCCCGCCCTCTGCTCATTCAGATAGTCAACCTACTGTACATGGATTTTGGAGACAGGTTAGCTAACGGTGAGCCTCGTACATCTGTGAGTATATTATAATTATGACATTATGCGCGTGTGTTAGCCAAACGTAAGCCATTAGCAATGCTAACGCTGAATTGTGTCATTCCGAATGGAAACGGAACGAACTTAAACTTTAGCTAGCTGACTTTAACAATACTTTGTCTCAAACGACGTCTCGGCATTTTTAAACCGACAATGGCAAGTTTGGGGTGATGAGTCTCTATGAGGAGAAAAGTAACGGCTGACATTAGAGGACAGTGGACTCTTGGACAGGTATGTCACTTCGGCTACTTTCGTGGTTGCTGCTGCTCGTGTGTCTGGATGTGTTCAGACATGAAGTCCCGGGGGCTCAGGCACACTCGGTACCCAGTGCTGCCAAAACTTTAGTTTGGGGACCAGGACTGGAGGCAAACGTCGTCCTTCCAGCTCGATTCTTCTACATACAGGCGGTGGACAGCTCTGGGAAAAAGTGAGTAACACTTGAGTTTGGCCTGGTAATGTTGCAGCCGGGACGTTTTTCCAGTCGCAGCAACTTGGGAAATTTTATTGGCAAGCAATGCTGCTTTCAAGAGCTCCACGTAGATTTGGGTTTTGTCAGAAACGAATTTCTTTGTTGTTTTTACGTTGATTAAAAAAAATGTAAAAGCGGAGCTTGAATTCTTAGGAAAAAAAAAACATGAGAAGAGGGCAAAAACAAAAATACACCCCCAAATTATCAAGAAATTTGTAAAACAAAACAAAAAAAAAAGTACAAGGAAATGACCTGAAAATTAGTTGAAATGGCCTAGGTGCTTAAAACTACAACGATTCTGTAATATAATTTAAAATATGCAATTATAATTCTAAGCATTAAATATAGTTGATTCCTTGATTTTGTCCTTTTCCCTAGACATTTTTATCTAGCTTTTTTAAAATAATTGTTTAAATCTACTTATTTCTTGCAGTTTGTTGAGCATTTCTTGCCATGTTGCTCAGTGCCTGTTTGTTTGTTTGTTTGTTTGTTTGTTTTACATGTTTTGAAAGAAATTCAGCCAGTTTGCTCAGGGCTCAAAGGTTTAAATGTTTATGAAAGGGGTCTGAAAGCAGCACAGGAAAAGAGATGTCATGTTTCAAAAGATTAATAAAAACTACAGTATTTAAAAAAAAGGCATCTCTGTCATTGATGAACTACTCTTCATTTGGCAAAGATGCAGCCCTCAGTAATATTTGTCTAGACTTCAGTGTTTAGATGTTATTTTTCCACCAAGAAATTAATATAGTCAAATGTAACAACACTCAATTTTTCAATTGTAACTTATGTGGAAAAAACCCTCATATTTAGAGAAAATATGGTTCTTTTTAGATGTCTTTGAAGCAAATTTGTGAAACTACAACTCTTTACAATTTTATTGAAGGTTTTCATTATTTATGAGAGGGGAGGGGGTAGTGTAAAATGAGGAAGGCGCTCCAAATCATTTTTTTAAGCACTGGGGAAGAATTTATGTTTTTTTGAATTGGCTTAGGGAAGAGACTTTAAATGGTAGTATTTTGTATTTATTTTAAATACCCACAGAACCCCAAAACCTGCAGTTCGGTTTGGAAGTCTTGTTTTCCTTAAAATCTCCAAAATCACACCATTTATCATAGCCTGGATCTGCAGAGTATGGTTATTTATGATGAAGGGAGAGTCATGTATTTTCCCCCAGTCATTCAGGGAGGTTCAAGGAAAACTCTGTGAAGCTCTGGGGAGTGTCATGATATTAAAATTAAAAAAACGAAGGCGCACCCCAGCTAACCCCTATTCTGATAAATAAACTACAGTTGCCTGGCAGTGGAGAACTCCATGACTACAAAGAAAACCACAACGACAACATAGTAAGTCTTTTAAGCAACGTTGAAATTTAAAACTAGAGAGAGAGCAGACATGAAAGTTTGCACCCCAGGGAGAAAGAGCCAGGCAACCTCACCTAACCTCTTTCATAGAAAAGCTCCCATGGGCCTAATGGAGGTATCTGCTCTCAGTGGGAGTCACTTTCACACATGTTTTGGGTGTCAAAACAGATCATTTTCTCACTTCCATTCATGCCTACAACAAAAAGTTAAGTTATTGTTGTCTAATGGTTCACAAGAGGGACAGTAGCATTGTGCCAATATCAAGAAGATGAAGTTATACAAGACACAACAGACTCCCTTTTGTGCAAAATGATGTTTAATTACAAATTTGTCAGAAAATAGTAATAGGTAGTTTTAATTTTATAATTATCCTTAGAGAGTAATGTTGAATAGCTAAATCTGTTTTGGTACAAATGTCTGTTCAAGACTCACAAAACCTTTTGCACATGGCTTGTGCTGTACACTAAAGAAAGCATTTTTGACCTGTGTGCCCTCACAGTTTAACAACATCACCTGGTGAGAAGACATTTGATGTGAAGATTGTGTCTCCAGTGGAGCACTTCACCAGGATTTGGATCCAAGTCCTGGATCGTCAGGATGGCTCCTTCCTGGTTCGCTACAGAATGTATGCCACCTACACGGACCTTCACATCCACATCCTGATCAAGAACAAGCATGTCGCAAAGTCACCATTCATTCTCAAAGGTAGAACGCAAAAAATAAATTTTAGGACAAGATGCATGTTTTTGTTGCACGTTTACTGCAGATAAAAGAGAAAGATTTAAATGATGTTTCTGTATTATTCTTCTACAGGTCCAGTCTACCATGAGGGTTGTGACTGTCCTCAGCCCAGTGGATCTGTGTGGGAGGCCCACATGCACTGTCCTCCATCCTTCCCTCAGATAGACAGAGACCTGGCCCTCTACGCCAGTGTTGACCCAGATCGTAACGCGCAGGAGATCCCACAGCGCTTTGGACAGAGACAAAGCCTCTGCCACTACACTATTAAAGATAATAAGGTACCTTACACCTCTGAAACAAACACTGAGGAAATAGCAAGATATACAGTAAATATCAGTCTATGGAGTCAAATCAAAACCAAACGGTTTGTTGATTTGAAAAAGAAAAAAATGATTGAAAAAATAAAATTTGAAACTTTGAAAGCTTAAGTTTTGATCTTGAATTTTTATTTTTTTTTTTTAATGTAGGACAAGGTTCATTTAGATTTAAATATAATTTATTAAATATAATTTAATTCTGATAATCTTTTGAATAAATTATTTATTTTTACTTTTAACTTTTATATAATTCCATATTTTAGGTCTTTTTCAGTTGCAGGTTTTATGTTTTCACATTTAGATCTTAATTATTTTCCGCATCTAAATCTCTCTTTTTTTTTGTTTTAGATTTTTTTGTCACTTTCAAATCTTCTTTTCACTTTCAGATCTATTTTTTTCAGGTTTTTTTTTTTTTTTTTTTTTCAAATTAAGAATCCTTTTGGCCTTGATCTGGCTCCTTTACATGCAGCTCACTACCCTCAAAAATGCTGAACAACGTCATAACCAAAGGGCAGTGCAGTAATAACGTGTAGTGTTTCTTTAGGCTGAATAGTAATTACAGCCATGTGATAATGTAAAGTGGGCCAGGAGAGCCTGGAGCAATGTGACACACCTGTAAGAACAGTCTGTCAACCAGGTATTTACTACTACAATCTTCTCAAAATACCACTGTGGACATCAACCCATGTTCCTGTAATAGTGATACGTCTAAAGCCCTATTGCCACAGTGCTAGTATTACCTGGAAACATCCAGTAATTTATCAGCTGCCATTACAATCCCATTGTAATTTATACATTTGTTTTTAGGGAGCATTAGGTTGAGCATCCACTTACAAAATTAGTTCTGTGCAAAACCCCCCAAAAAATCCAGATTTACAAGTTTAGTAGTTTTAACAAAACGATTCATCAATATCTACATCTTTTTTCCTTTGTAACTGAGATAATTTCAATAATAAACATGAAAATTTGCTCTTGACCCTAGTCTTGACAGTACAATCATATTTCACTTCAAAGTATTAGCTTTACATAACTTTTGACCGTATTATATGGTCTTCATCAGCACATTTGGCACTTTTAATTCATATTTTTGTAATATTTTTTATAAACATGTATTCTTTCACATACTTTTGAACAAAATAGTCCTGTATGTTATACCTTTATATGTGCAGCTTTGTTGTCGCTGTTCAGAGCTGTTATGTCTATTTACATATAAGTACACTAAAGGACTTCATCGAAATAATTTTATGTGTTCACATTAACACATACCTTGCCAATAAAAGTGATTCTGAAAAGTAATTCCTTAACACTCCTGTGGTGCTTTTAGGTTGATACAGATTTTATGCTTTCTTTAGGTCTATGTCAAAACTTTTGGAGAGCATGTTGGTTTCAGAATCTTTATGGATGCCATCCTCCTGTCACTCACCAGAAAGGTAAGCCCCTGAACTATCTGTGTAACATTAAAACATTAGAGAAATTTTGATCTTTGCCGTTAATACGATTATTATTTGTCACTTGCTTTTAAAAAGTGAGAAAAAGGGTGGAATTCTATCTGCCACGTGATGCTATGATGCCCAAAGACTTTTTCACATAGACTTGTATGGAAAAAGAGACATTGTTTGTTTCGATAACATTTGAAAAGTCTAGAAGAGCTGCGTAATTAAATCCTTTTAATCCTAATTTATCAGCAGCTGAATGTGTTTGGTACCACTGAGCACCTTTATAGGAATCAATAGGGCCCCTGCTCAAACACTGTATCCAGTTCTCTTTAGACATCCATGGATTGTGATGCTGTAGAAAGATTCAAAGTCTTCAAGTATGCACATTTTTGTAAATGAAAGTAAAGCATACTCCATTTCCCTCCCTCCGATGTTGTGTCGTTCGTCCAGGTGAAGCTCCCCGATATGGAGTTCTTCGTTAACCTTGGTGACTGGCCATTGGAGAAGAGGAAACCCACTGAGAAGATTCATCCTATCTTTTCCTGGTGTGGATCTAACAATACCAGAGACATTGTCATGCCCACCTATGACCTGACTGAGTCTGTCCTCGAGACCATGGGAAGGTAAGGCTGTGCATCCATAACACAAGCATGTGAAGTCATTTCTGATTAAGGTGGGGATGTCCCAATCCAATCTCAAAGATTAGTACTGAGGCCAATCAAGGATTTTTTTGAGCTATTTAGAGCCTGATCCTTTGTTTTCGTCAGCTGTCACACTGTTTTTTTTTTTACTTGCGGAGCTTTCATGCACAGCAACTCAGAGTGTAGCTGTTGTCAACTCTCCATCTTTCCTTCACTCCGCATCCCTCCTACCAAGACACCACACGCCATAAATTACAGAAAAACGCAGTAGAAGTTTACCTGTGTTATTTACCGAAGTTATGAGCCCCCATTTTATTTCAGCTCGGTTTGAGAGTCTCTTGTGTTTTGCTGTCATCACTGGGGTTTCACTGCGGGCAGAGGAGAGACAGCAGTGAAGAACAGGTGATAACCACACTCACTTTGCCACTGCAAGTAAAAGAAAAAAAACCTTCGAGCAACTTTGTAGAAAGTATATAGGATGTCACTGCCGCATAAATATTCTATTAAAGCACCACTCACACCTGGACCCTCTTTAAGGAATATTCACTTGAAAATCTTTTGAGTATAAACTACCAACTGCCTGTATGCCTGGTGGCTTGGAAAACTTTGTAGATTGCTTTTTAGTGGAGGACGAGAGTCGTAGTGAGTTGGACACATTGCAATCCTGAAGTCATTAAGATGATTTGCAATATGCTTTTCTTCCCCAGGCAGATGACGATAGGGACAAGCAGGCTTATGTATCCAGACCGCGCAACAACATTGTCACAGCGCAGACTGAATAATGTGGAACAGAAATAACCAGAAAAACCTGTGTCAGGGCACTCATTATTTCCTCAGCGTTGCTTCATGCATTTTTATGCAGTGCGAGATAGCCAACTGGTGTGTGACAGCATAAAAAATTCCAAATATTTTATTTTACATCTAAATTAAGCCAGCTGAACAGCTCTCCATATCACGCATGCATTGACTTTTTGCCCTGCAGAAATTCTCACCCTGTAATGACGGATACTCGCTCAGTCATCAGGTGTAACCAGTGTCGTCTGTAGCTGCTGATCTCTGCACGACAAAACTGTATTTTATATTCGCAGCACTGAACCGGTGAAGGGAGTTTTTCATAAAGCAAAGTGTGTGCAACAGGGTACGAATAATTTCTAGGCACTGAGGTAAAGCTGACATTATGAAGTCAATCCATTACATGGGTAAGATAATAGGAAGAGATTATTTGTATATGCACAACTGTGAAGTTCTTATTACTGTCTTAATCTTCCTTTCATGATTCAGCATGTCATTATCTAATTTGGACAACATACTGTGCATCCAATGAACAGAGTCAGTCTGGACATGATGTCAGTGCAGGCCAACACAGGGCCACCATGGCCAGAGAAGAATGCCACAGCTTTCTGGAGAGGCCGGGACAGCCGTCAGGAACGCCTGGAGCTGGTCAAGCTTTCAAGGGCTCACCCCACCATGATAGATGCTGCCTTTACCAACTTCTTCTTCTTCAAACACGATGAGAGCCTCTATGGGCCGCTGGTCAAACACGTGTCTTTCTTTGACTTTTTCAAGGTGAGTGTTCAGAAAAATGCTTTGGAGTCTTCATTAAATGATATTTCTTATAACTTTGAAACAAATTATGCCATGTAATAGTAAGGAGCTGCTATTGCTGCCTGACTGCCTGAATTAACACTTAACTCTGCAGGGCTTTGCAGATTTTAATTGTTTTTTAACCATAGGAAGGCATTTTCAGCAAACAAGCTCAGACAAGCTGAGTGTACCCAATTTGCTTGGCACAGAAAATCAGAGCCTAAGAAAACTAACGTCTGGTTAGGAAAGTAAAGACCCAGATATTTTTCTCAGGAGATGATGGACTAAACCCGTGCTCAAGGGCCTCGGGATACTGGACCTATTTACATGATCTAGTTTGCCAGAAAGACATGTCCTGTGGGATGTAGCTGCTGTGTAAAATGACATTTTTTGCTAACACATGAGCTGTAACTTAATGTGTGTGATGGTGTGCCAGGACATAACTCTGTATGCATTAAATATGATATCAGCCTTAAAGCACGGGAAGGCGGTTGAATTTTGGTGTCATCGGGCAAAAATTCTGTAATAACCTCTGAGCATAATGTAATTCAAGTTTTCTGAGAGAACAGTAAACCTCGGCGCCTTGGCTTGGCTCTGTTTTCAGGTTTAAGATATTCTACCCCGTGATGGAAGACTTTGGCCAATCACAGGTCATTTTCAGAGATATCTGTCAAACTCAGCAGAACTGATAAAATATGAATCAAGATTTTCTCTCCTCAAATGTTTTCAGAAATGTGCTTTTTAGCAGCAAAATGGGAACGTTTACTTTGGCAGGATTTAGTTTTGGTTCAGTTGTTTTCAACATGGTGGCTGGGTCACAAACGTTCTCATTTTACAGCTAAACAGTACACTAAATTATGTTCCTGAAAACATTTGAGGTGAAAAATAGACAATGCAATAACAGATTCTTGATTAATAGTTAATCAGCGCTGCCTAATTTGACAGTTTGACGATATTCACAAGCAGTGATTGACAGCTGCATTAGAGACTCCTCGCTCTGATTGTTTTGTTTTTTTGTTTGACTCTTATAATGCCATTAGGATCACTTAAGGGGGTATGATTGCTTTTTTCACAAATTATCTGCCTCATGTACTACTGTCAGTATATAGGAAGTTATAAAAAAAAAAGACTTTTTGTTATATTTGCTTCAAAAATTGCCTATTGTAGCTTCAACAGTTTAAATTGTTTTCTAACTTGCTTTTCAAAGCATTTTTTCTACATTGATGATAAAGAAAGTCAATAAATGATTATTTCTCTCTCATATCTACCACCAGTACAAGTACCAGATAAACATTGATGGCACTGTGGCTGCGTATCGACTGCCTTACCTGTTAGCAGGAGACAGTGTGGTCCTAAAGCAGGATTCTGGTTACTATGAGCATTTCTACAACGAGCTTCGGCCGTGGGAGCACTACATTCCAATCAGGGCGGACCTTGGAGACCTGCTGGAAAAGATCCAGTGGGCTCGTGACAATGATGAAGAGGTGATAATTACTGGCTTGCATGGTGCATTATATTTTTGTTATGAATTGGGGTAATTTCTTATGCTCATTTATAAGCCTCTTTTAAAGTTAACATAGATGACTTTTATCAAGATGGAGTGTATTATTGATGTCTGTGATGATGATATTAAGAAAGATTAAGACTGTTGCTGTCTTTCAGGCAAAGAAAATTGCACTGGCGGGTCAGCAGTTTGCCCGCAACCATCTTATGGGAAACAGTATATTTTGTTACTACTATAAACTTTTTCAGGTAATATTTCTGCAGTTGCAGAGTCTGTCACACACAGCATAAGTCAGGATGTACTTCCCGGTCTGTCATAGTCCTGTCTGTAAGTTTCATGTTCGTCTTACAGGAGTACGCCAAACTCCAGGTCACAGAGCCCAAGATTCGTACAGGCATGGCGCTTGTGGAGCAGCCCATTGATGACCTGTTTCCATGTTCCTGCCACAGGACGAGGGTAAGGGACACCGTTAAGTTTCCCTTGAATCAGTTGCTTTGAATTGTTTCATCTCATCTCAGCTTACAGGTTAACACCAGTAGAATCTACACAAGCTTGCGTTGTCTGCAAAGATACACTTTAGACAGAAACTTAGGAACGTCCTCAAATTCAAGAAACATGTCTGGGGCTGCTGGAACTGGCCTTTGACCACCTGTCATTTTTCAGAACAGGCCCCCAAAGAAAAGCAAGTTGAGCTTCTTTTATGTTGAAAAAGATTTGAAGCATAATTATCTGTCACTGGACACCTGAACTTCCACTCAGACTTGTAGCAGAACAAACCAGATCCACTTCTCACTGTGGTAAATAATACATTGGTGGGCTTAGGCTTCTCGTTGGTGATGATAATCAGAAAAAATACCAACATTAATGTTGAAACTTTGGTTCCACTCAGTCTCAAGACTATACCATTTTACAGAGTGTGGCTCCCTCTGGTGTATGTTTGCTGTTACTGCACCTTAATAAATATATTCAAGTTGAAGATAAAAATGATTCTACGTTATGTGAAGTCACCAAACCCTATGCAGTTAATTAAAATGGTTTAAATTGCCCTGTTTTTGTTGGCAATTTATGATGGCACACATTTTATCCCACATTCTCAAACAAATTCAGCTAATATTGTTTTGTTTGCTCTTTTTTGTGTTTTCCAGGTAAAGGATGAACTTTGATTGACCTGTCATCCAGTTACAGAGCAATCCTTCATATCTGATATTCTGCCAAAAACAAAATGTTTCAGAGTGTTCAATGATTGTATGACTATTACATGAATATCACATCTCATGTTTTAAAATAAATATTTTTCTTTTTGTATGTTGAAAGTGATTACTCTTTGTTTCTGCCGTTTTAAGTGATTGTTCACTATTTATTATTGGATAGGAGAGGGACGTTCAACTTTAAATTGTTGTATTTTGTATTTAATTTGAATAATCTCAGAACCTCAGAATACGCTGGCTGGTTTGAAAGACATATTTTCTTTTAAATTTGCAAAAATCACACAATGAATCACCCTGTCTTCATCATAAATAACCGAATTTCACAGTTTCTGGCTAAGATAAATTTTCCCCCAGTCACTCAGGGAGGTTCAAGGAAAAATATCTGTAGCTTCAATCAGGCTGTTGTGGAGTTTTCAGTCTGACATTTCCTGCATATTTAAGCACAGGATTTTTACCTCTGTATGTTCAACGTAAATTTTCACCAAAGACCTGATGTACTGAAGGGTTCTTGAGCAAGACAAACAAACAAACCCTGCCAGCTCTGTAGTTGCTGTTCTGTAGCTGAATGTTAAAAAAAAAAAAAAACACCTGCACCCTGCTGAGCCAGGGTGTGTACATGTAAATAAAATATCTGGGATTTCCTTTGTTCAATTTTTATAAATATTAGGCTGTAAAAGTCATCAAATATTCTTGAATTTGAACTTGTGATGTCTGAAGTACCACAAAAATGTTATCTAATTTCACTTACCCATCTTTGTATGTTTTGTTTTGTTTTCCAAATGAGTCAGGCTGTTCTGCATAAAGTCTGCAGTTCTGATGTTACATATCTTTAAACCCTACCACTAAACCTAGTCCTGTCTTTTTACTTTGCAGTTAGCTGGTGGCAGTGATGGATGAAGTGCCTGAGAGCCTTTACTTGAGTAAAAGTACATTTTATTTAGGATATGTTGTCAAGTAAAAGTGAAAGTTCATAGAAATGTGAAAACTCAGGTACAGATACTCCCCAAAAAATACTTAAGTAATGTAACAAAGTATTGTTACTTTCTTACAGTACACCACTACCTGCAATGCTTGAATAATAAAAAAAAAAACGATGTGTCCAAAAAACAATCTTAAATTTAGTCAGAAATAATCTTAAAAAACACTAAATCTAAGTGTCTGATTGCTGAGACACCCTGCAGCCATTGTTTGAATTGTTCACATTGCTAACAAACGGTAGCATCACAGAAACAGACTCGTTTGATTTCTATGGATAGCAGTCATATTGTAGCAGTATGAAGGGTCATAATGTAAGGCTGTAATGAGCACTCCTGAACAGTAGATGTCAGTCACTTGCAGACAGCATACACTTTGGGAATTTTAAAGACGAAACATCCCGCAATGGACAAGTATGCAGAGGTAAAATCTGACAGAACTGCAAGCAAATGGGGCTCTAACAGCTGGCTACCTCTGTGTAATACTTGAAGCTGTTACATCGCGTTATAAATAATAACGTGAATCCATTTTGACGCAAATCCTAAAAATATCCCGCGTGATATGAATGGTTACATTATGTGTATTGCTCTCTCACTCCTCGCTGATTTTCAGGACACACTGAAGGTGCCATTTGGGACAAAGTATCTGGAGGCCGCCTTGTGTCTCCCTGCCTCAGTAACAGATGTTCACACAGCTGTCATCCTCACACACGGAGCTGGTGGAGACATGAACTTCAGACATCTGCTGTCTCTGGCACATGCCTTAGCTTCACATGGCTTCCTGTGTCTCCGTTTCACATGCAAAGGGTTAAACTTGGGTTACAGAGTGAAGGCCTACCGTGCGGTGTGGGTAAGCGTTTTCATTCAGTCATTCATCCATCCAAGACATAGAACTCTTGAAGAGACTGTTCGTTATTTATGAGACAGCAGGGGCGGTGCAAAATGGGGGAGGCATGTCAAATATTTTTTTTTACGCACTGATGAGGGATTTGTGTGTGTGTGTGTGTGTTTGTTATTATTATTATTTGGCTTGGGGAGGGACATACAACTTGAAATTATTTTATTTTCAATTACCTATCATAACCAAAAAACTGTAACAGCAGGAAATATTCCCGGATTTTCACATTTGTGACAGTAGTTTAGCACAGCAATAGTGGAAAAACCAACGTTTTTTTCAACCCAATAATTTCATTTTCATCTTTTAACCTCTGATGGAGGATTTGCATTTGCTTAAGAAATGTATTTGGAAGTAACTCCCACTTGTGTTATTTGATCATAACATTTGTCCCAATAGCTATATATGGTGTGAATATTTAAAAAAATAATAACATATATATATATATGTGTGTGTGTGTGTGTGTGTGTGTTTAGGGTGTAGTTATGGTGGAGGAAGGTTTATGCCTTTTCTCTGAGTCACTCAAGGAGGTGCAAAACAAAATATTTGTAGCCTTGGGGAGGGTCAAGATTTTTAAAAAATGAAATTAAGTCACATCCCAGCCACCCCTCTTTCTGATAAATAAAGAACAGTCCCTTATTCATTCAATAGTCTTCCAGTGCTACTATAACAGATTCCAAATCAGTGAGATGCTGTACACACTTGTGTTTTTCCTCCAGGACTATTTGAATTCTCTGAAGAAGTTTACCATAAAGCACATATTTGTTGGAGGTAAGCAGCAATAGCAGGCTTACTGTTCATCACATGGAATAGATAAGTTAGTGTGTCACCACATTTCTAAGTTTTTGGAAGTTGAATGAACAATACAAAAATAATCAGTACTGTCAAAATCTGTGTGACCCGTCCACAGGCAGGTCAATGGGATGTCGTGCTGCTGCAGCCTTAGCCAGGCAGCTGAGTGATGAGTCGGAGGATGCAGTGCAGGGTGTCATCTGCCTGTCTTTCCCCCTGCACCCCCCGGGACAGACACATGCCCATCAGCAACGCAGTGAAGATCTGAGGGGGCTACCTGAACACATGCCTGTGCTCTTTGTGTCAGGCACCGAGGACAACATGTGTGACAGGGTGAGGATGTTTTGGGGACTCATTATTCTGCCCTGAGTGCCATTTAATCCATACAGTTATAGGATTTCCTTTGTGTATTTACATCATTTATGTGCGTTAAGTTACTTATTGTTTTTCTACAGTGTTCTCCTTTTGTCTCAGTACATTCTTCATTCTTCATAGATTTCCCAGTTTAGTTATATATTTCTGTCTATATATCTCAGTCACGAATTTTACGTGTTTTTATTCACTTTGCTTCTATATTCTGTCATGTTTTCCAATTTCCCTAAATGATACTTGCAGAAGCCCTGTATTGTTCTGATTGTTTAGTCCAGTCCTCATAACATAGACAATATACCATGTTGTGTGTGCTGTTTTCTAATTATTCTATTGTCCCAGCCTGTGCTATGTCTTTGTTTGTTCATTTTGTGATTGTGCTTTTTGCTTTCTGTCTTTGCTCAGGACCTCTTTGAAGGGATGGTACAAGAAATGAAAGCTCCAGCTGAGGTTTTTTGGCTGACAGGAGGCAGTCATGGACTGACAGTGAAGGGAAGGTCGGAGGATTCTGTGTTGGATGAAGTAAACTCACAAGTCATCACCTGGATGAGTAAGCAGGGAGCATAGACTTATGTATTTTACTTTCTCTGTTTTGTTATGTCCATCTAGTTAAATAATAAAGGATATATATTTTTACATGATGAAGAAAAGTTGTTTTGTCTTTTTTTTATCAGAAACTTTTGATAACTTAATGGAAAATTACTCCAACCAAAAACATGTTTAATGTTAAAAACTAAGTCTTTAGCTGGTTAAACATTGAGCCTGTTTTGCTTGTCTTCCACACAACAGTTACAGTAACTCAGCAGCACTATTTCAAACAATCTACCTGCTGCAGAGGTGATGTTTTACAACTAAACTAGAACACTGATTGTAGTTGGTTTGTTGGTTAGTAAGTCTGGTGGATGATGGCGGGGTAAGTGGATACTGTAATGTCCACAATGTGCAAAATGAACTTTGGCTTCACTGCAATCAATATAAATTCCAAAAAAACAAACAGTAAAACACTGGGAGAGCTTGGAACTATACACATTAATCATATCTTTGTTATTATAAATTTCATGCAAAATAAAGGCTTTTCACTAATTTTGTTCCTAATGGGGTCCTATAGTCATCTAAATTACACTTCACAGGTACCTTACCGATAGTTACTATGGCAACTGGTCTCAGTAAGAATACAAACTATAGTGAGACCAAAAGTCAGGGTTAACCATGAATTAAGGTTAATCCCAAAATTAGTTGATTAAGTCACTATTGTCAGACATGCAAGTCAACTTCACTGAGTGTTTTTCTCTCTTTCTTTATTGTGCACAAGCTTATTTACAGAAATTCAAACATACATAGACAAGAGAAAAAACAACAACAACAATAATAACAGGATAAAATCTGAAAAAAAGTAATAATAATTACAGGTACATTTTATCATGCGAGAGTTTGTGTTATATGCATCATATAATCATTTAATAACTTAAATGTATAAAGAGTTTTTTGTTCTAAATATAAAATATGATGGGGCTATATTGTTCATTCATTAATAAAGTGTTCAGTAATCATAATATCAATAAATAAATAAATTAACATCTTAAAATAAAAAATAAACTAAGAATGGACACTGACAGAAACAAACGCAAATAAAAGATTCATATTCAATTCAAGTTTTCGTAATTGTATAAAAATCTGTTGCTTTTTTTGTTATTTTTGAAGAGAGGAAAGCGTTGACTTGAAATCGATCAAGAAAAGATGAAAAGAGGATTGTGAACCTGTGCCTTTAAGCGGAACTCTGACGTTTACATTTAGTCGAATAGGATTGGCTGGCTGACTTCCGCATGCATTTTTTCTTTTTTTTCTGCAGGGAAGCATGGCACGGGAACCCTGGAACAAGATAAACATTGCCTTTCCCGGTGCTGTTTCTAGTGTCCGCATACATTTCAGCTCGACTACAGGTAGGATTTATGGGTCGGATGCCAACAAGATAAATGACGTTGACTTTGTATCGCGATGTCTGTGACCAAACTGCGCTAAACACTGTGTATATATGCTGTTTGCAATCCACGTGGGAGGGCATGGCTCTACCCTCTGAAGCGCTTATGTGCTTTATTAGCATTATATTGAATAAAGTGTGATATGTAGGTGTTGTTTCTGCTCTGTAGATGCACGTGTTAAAGCCCTGTTGGTGGAAAATGAGAAGGTGCTTAAACTTATTCGGAGTGAGATTCTTCAAACGGAGATACGAGTTCTCTACGAGCTGCTGTACATCCTGAATAACAGCTTCAGGGGCAACAAGACGTTCAAAGGCTTAAAGCAGGTGAGGACACTACAGGTGTGTGACTGTAGATCTGTTACAGAAGAACTAACTAATGTGTATGTGTTATTGCATGTTTCATATGTTGTTTTGTGCCTCAGGTTGAACAATGCATCCACAGACTGAAGAGCATGAAACTTGATGAACCTCTTCGGGAGCTGACAGAGCTGTGTCCCAATAGGATTCAAAGGTAGGAAGCTTTATTGGTTCAGTGTGGTGTGCTGTGTGAACATGCAGGCCTACATCATAGTTTTTAACGACACACATTGTATGCAATATGTAATAATGTAAAACAAACACTGGAGTTTCATCATGCTTCAAATATACAGACCAATAATATCTGTGGGTTCAGGCAACGATCTTCCACGTCAGGTCAGACTGTTCCTACTTTGTGAGTTTTGTTTGAGACACTGTTAAATCATGTACAAAATAAAAACAAAAAAATGTAAAGTTTAAATTGACATTTCCAAAGTCTCCAAAGTCAATTGGCATGTTAAAATGATTAGCTTTTAAGTTTCTCAAGTAACTTATTTAATTAGGAGACAAAATGAGTAGTGGCAGTGGAAGTAATATTAGCAAATCTGTTAGAGAGGGCCACCGGCATCAGATTGTGATCACTGAGAAAACGTACCAGAGGTTATTAAGCCACAGCCACAGGCCGTCACTACTGACTCCTCACTCCATCGGCTCTTTGGCATATCAGTGAAACCATGATAGTTCGCACAATCTGTTGAAATATTATCAAAATTGCAATATGACAAGTGCAATATCCAAATCACAGGAGCTTCAAAAATTTTATAAAGGTAAAATGTGTCACAGCATGTCATCATAAATGATGAAATATGGTGCTGCAGAAATGCCCCAATCTACAAATCATATTCCACGTGTAAGGCAACATACTTGTTTGGTACAGACCCCAGCAAAACTCACATGGTCATTTTTTATTCTTTTTGCAGTGAAAACGAAATGCAAAATTATCCTTCCCCTCTAAAATGGTGACTCATCTCGATACCGTTCAAAATGATCGCCATATAATCGTGCATTGCATGTCGTGCAGCCCTAGTAGAATCCGCACATTACAACAATGATACATTTAGTTTATCGTGGGAGGCTAAAATTATCTGCTTATTGATTGTAATGTTGCGTGCGTGTGTTTGTGTGTTTTCAGGGGACTGAGCATCAAGGCCGGAGAGTGTGATGTCCCCAGTCAGCCCATGCTGGAGTGGCTCTGCCTCAAAGTGCTGGGAGCCACCAAGCTGATGAGCTGCATGATGAATCGCTGCAGCAGAGCTTTCATGTATCCTTTCGAGAGAAGAAGCATAATTCTGACAGAAATCACTGAGGATCTGCTATTTGTTTTGTGGATTTCTCGAGCTTTACACTCTTTGCTGTCTTGATGTCACCTCGTGAATGTGGCCCCTTAAGAGATGTTTGCTTCAGACTCGCAAGGCAGCAGATGAAATGGGAGGAGTTTGTCATTTTGAATATGGTGCTAACCAGCATGCTCAGTCGTCTCTGGTGAGTGCTCTTTGTTATTGTTACTTTGCATGTCGGCATCTCCAAAATTGGTGTTTTTAAACAGTTTAATTTATTTTAGTTTAGAAACCGCTTCCACAAATGTAAATCTTCTGCCTTTGTGCTCCATCAGGGTGATTGCCCGTGGTATCCTGGTCAGCCTTTCCACTCTGTATCAGCAGCTCCTGGAGCTCCTCAGAGAAGTAGCCAACGCCAAGCCCATGCCCTTTCTCACAGACTTCTCACTGCCAGAAGATATAGCTCACTTCCTGGGTCCTTCTGATGCATCTGTACTGACCAAAAAGCCAACACATATCAAAGAACACAAGGAGAAACAGCAGCAACGGAGGGGGAGGAAACTTATTAAAGTCAAGAGCCAGACACAGACAAGGAAGGTTAAAGAAGATCTGGGTGTTGCTGTTGAAAGAGGTGTGGAGCTTCTCTGTATTCTGCGTGACACATTTAATGCAGGACAGTAAGAGGACGCTGTCTGAAGGACTTTTCACAGTAGAGGGTGACAGGCTTTCTGAAAACTGCAGATTTTGAAAGCTCTTGTTTTGGCTGACAAATCAGTCAGTGTCGTCTGAGAAGTTGGCCTTCCCGGCCACAGAAAGTTTACAAAATCATATTCAGTGTAGCCTTATGTGATTTGCCAGCATTGCAGACATTACTGTTGTAATTTTTGTCTTTTTTGCAGGTATAAGTCTTGACACTGACATGAAGCCTTTTCTTAAGGTATTCAAGGATTTCACTGAGGTATTTGAGCCAACCAGATGAAATATTTATGTGTTTTTTTGTTGTTGTTTTTTAATTTACAGATGATGGAATACCAAGTGTTGTCACCCTATGGTCTTATTTAATGATTACATAATTTATTTCAGGGGAAATCCATCCTACAGAAAACACACAAGCTGGACAAGAAACAAAATTTCAAGAAACAAGTGAGAGCGGCAACTACTTTCAAAGACATGGCGAGTCATCTGGAAGAAATGATCCCGTGGTGTAAATCCCAGAGGATGGAAAGGGAAAAACGCCTTTTAACGTTCCTGCATTTAAAGTGCAGAAGGATGAGATGCCTGGAGGCTGCAGGTTACAAGTAAGAACAACACTGCAGAATATACACTCACTGTCCACTTTATTCGGTGCAGTTGTGCAGACTAATTTAAAACAAGAGCTCTGCCATACATTCTTACCTTATGAAATTTATAATGCAAATGTGTAAATTGTTTTTTATTATTGAGGTCATAGTTAAATGTGGTCTTCTACTGGACTACATTATATTGAGAGCTGTTGCTATATTTTTGTCCTCCCTATTTATAATAAAAAGTCCCTCTTAATGTACTACAGCTCACTATAACAACACCAAAAAAATGTATAATATGATAATAAACTTTATTTATACAGCACCTTAAAAATCAAAGCTACAAAGTGATTACATAGCTTAAACAGAAAACAAAACCAAAAAAAAAAACAATTTCTGGACTACAATGACATGAATCTGACAATTTCAATAATACAAGCCAAAATATACATATAATACCCCAAATTAATTTGTGAAATAGAGGGCAATAATATGAAAAAGATAATATATTTTGAAAATAAAATGATATGCTCGCATTCATAAAATACTAGAGTTTTGAAAATAGAATTATAGAAAATAGAATTTGGCAGAACCGTTGTATTGGATTGCGTCAGACTTTACAGGTGTTCTAATAAAGTGGCCACTATATGTGTGAAGCTGTTTAGCTTAAAATAACACACTTTAGTATTCTGTGACACAGTTGCTCCTAATACCAATTGTGCCTATGAATATCATTTGTCCTCATCCCCAGCGTTCAGAGGAAGCTGCAGACGTTCAGACTGGAGGCTTGCTGGGCTTCATCTCCTCACGGGTCGATGCCAAGAGCCTGTCACTCCTCTGCTGCAACAAGGAGACATGCTGGCCTGAAAACTCGCTTGCAGTCACTCAGGCGTCGATTTAAGCCCTCAGCAGTCAGAGGTGGTGTGAAAAAGAGACTGCTGAAGAGACAAAAGACAAAGACGGAGTTCTCAGTGTCTGGCGACCAAAGGAACAGGACTACACACGACGCAAAATCTCAGACCATCAGCGGCGACAGCCATGATGACATCGATGACATATTTGCCTCTATAGGTTTGTGACACTTTGGAGTTCGACACACGGAGGAAACAAGGTACTGTATCGAGCCGAGCTCAGTGTATGGCAGAGTCCTCTGTTTGCAAACGAAAGATAAAATTTAATGTGCAATGAAAACTGATGATCGGACCTTATATAATTGATATGCAGTTGCCAAACAACAGCAGTGTCTTTTAAAGCAGAAAGTAGATAAAGGTGAGGATTTGGCATGTGACAAAGGAACCAGGCTGTAATCGAGCTAAGGGCAATGCGGTTTGGCTATCAGGACACTCAAAATGGTGAAATTTAACAGTGGGGTAACATATTTTGAGTTTCTTGACGCCTAAATAGGGAATTTCGAATAGTTTTCATAGCTGGAATCTCCACTGCGGTTTCCTGATTGACTTGTAAACATGTTATTGAATGACAAACCAGGTTCAACTCTTGACTGATGTATTAGAGAATAATACGGAGCTGAAGGTGAGACATTCCAGGTGAAAAAAGCAGTTTTTTCATGCACTGGTCAGTTTTGATTTTTGGGCTGTTATGCTTCTATGACATGCCCTTTTACAGACTAGTAGTCAGTGGTTCTAAAACATGAAATTTCAGAAAACATGGTAATACAAAAAATATTTGTCGAAATGTAAGTAATCAGCTGGGTACGTTTATGGGTGATATCTATTAGTCAAATTTTTACTCTAGTTCCTTTTTTGTCTAAAGATGTATAGGATTTCACCAAACATATCTTTAAAGGTCAATTTCTCAAAATTAGTTTTTTTCTTATAATCTTAAGCCAAAGATCTCAACTTAAGTACACTTACATACATAAAAGTCAATGAGGGAGACCGTCATTTTCAGTGGTGCTGAGTGCACATAGCATTCCATTGACATGACATGTAATGAATTTAAAACAATAGAACAAACAGCAATATATATTTAAAAAATAAATGAATTGATACAGTTATTATGATATTACTTGTGATTACCCCCCCTCGTGAAAACCTATGTCCACAAAGTGAAATGAGAATATTTTTAACTTGGCTTAATCCAATGTTCAGATTTTTGTTCTGGCAATGTGTTCGGATCAGTGAATATTTAATGAGACAATGTCAGATTTAAAACTTCAAAAAACTTCTTGGCTTACTCTATCTAATCAGCAAGTTTCATGGTGGTATCTGAATTTACTTGATTCAGCCGGGATGTCTCTCCTTAAACATTTTAAACTACAAAACATAAGAGCAGGCAAATCATAATGAATGTCTGTTTCTGGAAAATTGCCCCTCGGCTCACAAGAAGCATTTCTTTGGAAGCATGTCTGCCTCTTCAAAGAACAACAAAAGTCATGAAACAATTTGCCTGCTCTTGACACTATAAAATTCCACCTACAAGAAAACTGATTTTTTTTCATACTTGCTGTCAAGTGCAGAAAAACGTAGATTTTCTCCTGTGATGTCACATTTATACAATGAATGTCAACGCTCAGCTTGAATGAGTCTACATTTAGGATTCATGCAGTACTCATGGTAATGAAACAACTCTAAAGAGAGATTGTTTTTAGAAATTTGAGTCTGACCTGAATAATTTCAACCATTTCTGAGTGTTTCTGTTGACTGAGGAATAGCTTCATGACAAAATGTAATGAACTTGGATTGTTCCTGCGCCCTCAAACCATTGTGTTTCGGCACTGAACACCAAATGAGGCTTTAGCCCCTGTCAGACATAGACTCCTCTGTTGGCTACAGCATGCTTTCAGTGAAATAGTGTTATCAGAGCTATTTAGTGCTCATGTTCAACCCTCTGAAGACAGTACTACAGTGTAATAACATACCATTTCTTATGTTCAAAGAAATAAAATTGCTTTAATGATCCGTCAAATACTGCCAGTGCCTATTTTAAGCTATAAAAGCCATTAATGTTACAGATCCCCAGTCTAAGGAGCTTTTTAAGGCTCTCAGTGTATTTCTGGCTCCACCTGGTGGTGTTGATAAGTGAATGCATACAATGATTAGTTCCAGACTGTTGATTGTGTTTGGAGAATGTGGAATAAATCCGTCAACCCTGTTGATTGCAGTGCCTTTGGCGGAGGCAGTGTGAGAAAGCACTGTTGTCAGGCTTCTCTAAAATTGAATGTGTGCCTACAGAGACTGTGAGTGCCGATATGAAGAGAGAACACTGGCAGTGGTGTGTATTAGTAGGCAGGGTGGCCCCAGCTTCAGGCTTTTGAAGTCAAGTATAAGAGCTGTGCAGGTACAAGTGCCACCGCATCGAAACCACGCAGGTGTCTGGCAGCCCACAGCGACCGTGATTGCTCAGGAGTGGAGGCTGTGCACAGAATTAGAAGCTAAAGGGTTAGGTTTGTTGCAGCCTGTGTTTTTCCCTCCCACCATCTTATCATCCCCTGCCAAAGAAGACACAGCCCTCCCATCTGCACAAATACAACAGTGCACTTTTCTTCCCCCTCACTGAGCACTGACTGCGTGGAGTTATGGTCTCAAATCCGCCTGCCAGCTTTATTTGTGCATATAAGTCTGCAGATTACTGATTCCTGAGCTTTCTAGGTTTTATCGAAACCAGTTAGTCAAGGTCAGTGTTTGTGCTCACCTCCAGTGAGGGTAACGAGGGAAAGCTTTGAATGTCTGAAATCTGTATACACAGACATAGGAAGTCAGGCCCTTTTTTTTCTCTGCATGAATTTGAAGTGACTTTAAAATGCTCTCAGTATCCAGATTTTTACACTTGGTACGAGGTACAATTTTAAAGATGATCTCCTGCACACTGTCAATCTTGCAAAAGAAATAGATTGATTGCGATGTTTCAGTAACTAAACCTTCATCAGGCATGAAATCCGTTTGCCTGCAGGAGTTTGTCTACAAACTATGTCCTTCTCGTCCTACAAGCCTGCTTTGAAATAGATGTGCACTATTCTTTTGTTAAGGTACAAGTTTAAAGACACAAAGGGGGAATATACATGTCAGCAAAACCTTTTTAACGCTTTTGTCAACATGTCTCAGTTAAGGACTTTTTTCTGCTGCAGCACCGGCGATAGCTGTTGCCTGAGGCACAATGTTTTCAGGTTGTCCATCCGTCCTGTTCTCATGAATGCGATATCTCAAGAACGCCATGAGGGAATTACTTCAAAATTGGCACAAACATCCACTTGGACTCAACAATGAACTGATAAGATGTTGGTGGTCGTAGGTCAAAGGTCAAGATCACTGTAAACTCACCTTTCTCATTTTCATAAATACTATATCTCAAAAACACCTTGAATCTTCAAATTTGGCATAAACTTCCTCTTGGACTGAACCATGAACTGATTACATTTTGAGGGTTGGAGGTCAAAGGTCAGGGTCACTGTGATCTCAAAACATGTTTTGGCCATAACTGATTTGTAAATCTTTTCTTCAGTAGAAGCGAATGCACCAGTGTATAAATTAATGTACAAACAGATGCAAAAGGAGAAGGTTGTGGAAAATATATTGAGTAAGTTTAATAATGAGGATGGTAGACGGATATACAAAGTAAAGAGCATAGGCTTAATATGGCATGAACTGTCAGCACTATAAAGATGTGTCACTGGTGCATTCTGTACTCACTGCACATAGTTGCACCAGCATCCAGACTGTGGGTGTTGAGATGATTAAAATGTTTACTTTTACCGGTCTTACGGAGAGCATGCTTGGGGAGAGATTACAATGCATTGCCAGTGAACAGTGATAAAATGTAAAAAGTTGACATGTATCTTGTCAGTAATTACAGAAAACCTACAGACTAAAAATAATCAGCCGTACAAGTAATAAAAACACCTTACAGTTAGAGCCGGCATCATTATCTGGCTGAGGCAGCAAGACTTTAGCACGGTCTGCTGCCTCTGCTTAGAGCTGTGGGACACCCTGACTGTCTATCAGCCAAGAGTTATTCAATAGCATATAATTGTAAATAGATGGTTCCAAGTGGTTGGGTTTTGTGCTGGAATACAGCGTATTTTTGTAGGAATGGCTGGTTCTCCGGGGACTGTGAAAATGCATCAGTTATGGCCTGCGGGCATAATATGACCTAAAACAGGAGAAAGAATATAAAGGTCTGCGTTCCCAATATGCTGCTCTTCAATTTATTTTCCTCTCACCTTAATAGCAGCAGGGGAATAGAGCACATAAATGTTTCAGCTCTTAGCTTTTGTATGGCATGGTACTAAGGGATCCTCAACATTTATACTCAGAGGTGTATAAAATCAGTCACATCATTACCTCCACAGAGACAAAGAAACAAAACAAAGTAGAGCCATGGAGGCCAACCTAGTGCAGAGAGTTCTTGTAGTGCCATTCATTACTCAGCCTCCAAGTTCTCAGTGGTCTAAAGCATTTATTTTTACCGAGGCTACGGATGAAGAGGGGAAACAAGTAGAGGAAACATACAAGGTTGAAATCCTCATTAAGGCCAGAGGGAGACACTGAATATAAACAGTGCAGCAAATACAATCATTTCTTGAGTGTCTCCCCCCTTGCCTATAGGGGCTTTCAATCCCAATGCATTTAACTTGTTGATATAATGATAAAGTCCTGCGTTGGGGTATAACTGTAATTAAATTACAAATAAACATAAGTTTTATCTATTTCAGGCAGGGGCAGAGCACCAAGTTCTAGGTCCTTCTTTTCTTTCTTTCTTTTTTTTGGGGGAGGGCGTGTAAGGAGTGAGAGGGGTCTGAGACAGCTTCCATTATATTTTTTTATGCAAAGTTCAGTCTCTCAATGGATTTATTCAGCCAATTTTAATTTAGTTATGGCACTAATTACTTAGAAATAACAATAATAATTTAGAGGGAAAAAACAAACAAAAAATAACACACAAAACCAGGCTTCTTGAGCCCAATATTACAATTCAAATGTAACCTTCCCAACACTGATAATGTTTAGAAATAAGTATTTTGACATCTTTTCTACGTAAAACAGATTTTCAACATATTAATCCTGTTGTTAACGGAGATCAAATTTCCTGATGAAGGC